>NC_091864.1:1858181-2161212 GCF_019399895.1 Cardiocondyla obscurior
ACTTCCAGCGTGATCTCGTCTTAACTGGCGCCCGTGGGACGTGTCTCCAGAAGAGAAGAACCGACATCCAGAAGGGTAACCGGCGGCGGTCCGGCGGTCCAGCCGCGAGCATTAAACCCGCGTGACTCGCATAACTCTCTTACCTCCCACCGCCCCCTCCCGTCTTTCTCGCCGCAAAGAGATACGGCCAACAAAGTTTCATTCGAAATTGTCAGTCGTGAGAGTTTTACTCGATATTTCTCGGACGGTATTATTTTCTTCGTGGAAGAAAACTGAAGAGTCTCGACGGAAAATGATATCGATGAGAAAGTAAATTATCCTGGAGAAGATTCTTTAGTAATTATTTAAAAAATTATAGACACGCGACGTTATCGTTAGCCAGCATGATTTATAGGTAATGAAATATGCTGCTTGCGATAGAGGCGCTTTTTTCGATTCGTTCGAGCCCCTTTTATTTCTGTACCGTGAAATTATGTTGTCTCGAAACCGGAAGCTCTCCTGTGTGATTACTTTGATAGCGCGTAATCGATCGTCCCTTCCCACAGACTCGGCGATAGATGTAACAAGCGTACGCATCATTAGCGAGAGTTCCTCAACTAATTACAAACAACCCCAGAGAGGAGACGGCCGCGCGATCGCGATCTAATTTCGCGGACCGTTGATTATTCCGGTATTAAATTCGGTGCCCGACTCAATCAGACCGGCGGATCTAGCCCGCGCCGCGATAAACCACGCAAAAAGTACGGAGGAATGAGGAAGATTCACCTTTCCCCGTTGCTCTTCCGCCTTCTCCCTCGCAGTTCTCAAGATATTCCGAGCCCCTGACGAAGTTCGCGGAGCGAAACGTCAGAATCTATTAAAGTCTCTCGCGAGCCCCCCCCCAGTCCCTTATTTTCGATTGCTCAGCCACCCCGTCCCGGCTCTCCTCGCCCACCACCACCGCCCTCCTCACTTTCAGCCGGTCTCGGCTCTCCTCGCTGAAAGTCAATCTCTTAAAAAGTTCTTCTTCGGGGCTCGTCCTCCGGAGTCAAACATAAATCAGATTACGCCGTCTTCGCGGATTCTCTCCCCCTCCCCCTCTACCGTTCTCTCTTTTTCTCTTCCGCCGTTTCTTCCCTATCTCCCTCGCAACTTCGCTCCAGCAGTTTCATCGGGTATACATCGACTTTGGGTGGTCATGGAGTTCCTTATCGTTCGATGTGCTCTTCTTGTTCGTCTCGTCCCCCGTCAACGCACAAGATCGAAGTTGACGACGACGGCAGAAAGGGGTGAGGGGTGAAGGAGAGTGAATGACAGGTTGATGTGGATCCTGGACGCCGGCACTTTGGATCCTGGTAAATAATGCATGCCGTAATTTCTTGTGACGGCGAAACTCTTTGGGCTTCCCGGGCGCAAGGAAGACAGTCACGCCGTAGGATATTTCGCCGAAGAATCCTAAGACGGCGTACGACCTGGTCCACTAGAGTGTCCCGCGAAGATACACTTGACGCAGGCGGGAATCACGACGATGACGTTATTATCGAAAAGGAATATTGAGATAATCAAAAAAAAAAAAAAAAAAAAAAAAATAAGACCGCGATCAACGTTTTAAATGAAGATGTTTATGGCCGGAGGATCATTTTGGAATAAATTGAGAAGAGCATGGATACCCGAAACAGTCCGCAATCAATAAATCACCTACGTAATTCGACATTTGTAATATAATAAAGCGGAGATATTATTAATATTAAAATTCTGTCTCATAAGGAAATTTAATGGCAGCATTCCTCCCGTGAAAATAGATCTCGATCTAAAAATATGTTTATGAGAAAATATTTATTTGCCGTTAATTAAACTAATGTTCTATTAACGAAATGGGGACTCGTTAATTAAGGCGTCCTTCGGTAATCAATCGGTCTCTTCGACTCATTAAATTCTCAGCGTCGCGCGGCGTGTCGTTCTTTTTATCAGGCATGTAAACGTTCTAAATTTGAGGCGATATATATATCTATCAGACAGAAGCGTAAGAAATTTATCATAAAACATTGAATTATATTTTCGTGTCGTATTTCACCGTCTTCGCGAGTCAATCGAGGTCTTCGTTCCTCAAATGGACCGAAGCGACTCCAGAGAAAGAGAAAAGGCAGGAATATTTGCAACGACAGTACATGAAAGCGAGAAAAGCTCGTTCTCGTAACGGCAGTAAATAAACGAATCGATTATACGAAGACAAATAAGCGGATTGTTGAATGCGCGAGGGGGTGAGTTCAGGAAAAGGAGAACTCAGAGCTCGAGGAGGGAGAAAGAAAGATGACGGGCAATTGTTGAGAAAAAAATAACGGAAGTTTTCGAGCAATAACAGGAAGCGACGTAGCAATTGGAAAATAATTAAAATCCTATTAAGGTCACTGCGACTCCTGTTAACAGTTTTGCGTTACGCCGTGCCGATAGAATTAGCTTTTCGATTTTCATTATTTAGAGAAACACCGTCGTCGCTGTCGCCGTCACGCTTATCGTCAAGCGAGATAACGCGAATTCCTCGCGCGAATAGAAATAAAACAGAACAATGGAAGCTGAATAGTTTTATAATAAGTAATAAATAGATAATTTATAGAATGCAGCGTGGAATTCTATAAATTCTTCGAAGTTATCGCGGTTATACGTAATAACTCGAATCTAATCTTGAGCTTTAGAATTTAAATTCGTAGATAAAGTTAATTAAAAGTATAAAGTAAAGTTACTTTACGGAGATAAGCAATACGATATTCCATACGATACTTCGGCATTAATTGAACCAAAGCACTTGATTAAATCCTTTATTAATCTTTTACTTTGATTTATAATTTCCGTATAGTTTCGCGTAACATTTCTTCCATTTCCTTTGTAAAAGATAAGCTAAAGCAGAGATCTGTCGGATTAAAGTAATAGCTTGCATTTATTCATACTTATATCTTAATATAAAGAATGGTATTTTGAGAACAAGTCATTCGCAGAGATAAAGAGAAAGGAAAGAAAAAAAAAAAAAGCTGCAGAGGTACGAGAGCAGCGTGAGTTGCGAGATTAGGATGCAGCTCTTAAAACGATTCTCGAGTTCTTTTTAAAGCTTTCGGGTGTAGCTCTCAAGACCGCAACTTAAATCATTATAGAAAATTCAACGTGCCGTTCCAACAATTTCCTGATCCGCTGAGGTTTTTCATAAGCACGGACGAAAATTGATCTTTCAGAATTACTTGAACTCAAACGAAAATTAATAATCTTATTTGAATCGAGATCTTATTCCCTTTTTCTTTTTTTTTTTTTCTTTTCTTTTACCTTTTGTGCTTAAATATTATTTTATTACATAACGTGAATAAAACGTACGTCAATGTTTTAACGACGCACACTTTCGTTTATTGTGCGCGGCAAAATAAATTAATTATTTTTACAAATATCTTTTTCTAAAAAGGGACCGGAGTTTCATCTCGAAATTAATTAACAGAAGTTCAAACGGAGAGAAAACCTTTTTTTTTTCTCCGTTACAATTTAATAATTGCGCGTATACATTTATTAAATGTGTCATCATCGTTATAACTTTTAACGAGAGAAATTGATTAATTCTTTCTTTTTTACACAATAGAATTTCACACATCTATACACACATGCACACACTGCGCGCAGCGACGAAACGCGAATCCTGTTTGGCCGGAGTAATATGCAGAAAAATGTTATAATAAACGCATTTTTTATTGCAAACCTTGAGGTAGACGAAACTTCAATGGAGTACGTGCGAAGGAAGAATGTAATGGTAGAAACGGAATTTTTCCCTAACATTTTCAGACGATCCCATGGTTAATACGGACTTCCCCGTTAAGAGATACACAGCCGTGCAATACACACAGCCAGCAGCCGCCATGTCTCCATTGTCTAAATCCACACGGCATCTCCTGGTACCGGAACCGGACCCACGATATTATTACACCCACCGAGCTCATCAAGAAACCATCACCATCGACAGAGATAATTTAAAACATGGTAAAAAGAAAACGTCCCTTTCTAAAAGATTTTTTTTTACAGGCCTCTTATCTTTTCTTACGTATTCCCTTTTTTTTTTCTCTTAGAAAATAAGCAGTCAGTAAAAATTATAATTTATATTCGAAAGCATGGTGAACTTGTCGTTTTCAGTAAATGTCGAGCCGCACTTCATTAACTGTATGATTGATTTATTGTTTATTGTGGATTAACACTGTGACAGTGCTTCGAAATTGCTTGCGATGCTTGAAACGTGGCACAATAATACTTTGCCATGCAAAGGTTGTAAAACTTTAATTGTATCATTGTTAATTAATTTAAAATCTACTGTGCGTCTGTTCGAAATTAAATAAGCTTGATTCAATATGCACTGGCTGTTTTTACGAAGTAAAAAAAATATTGCAGGAGTGGCGGCGGTATATCGACCGACGCCGGCGACGATTCGAGTGGTCACCGCTTTACTGGGCGATCTCTGCACCGATGACAAAGATTGCACTATACCGAACAGCGAATGCTCAAACGGCGGCTGCATATGTTCCGAGGGTTACGCAGAAACTAGCGATCGGCAGGAATGTTTCGGTGAGACAGAAGGAACAGAAAAAAATTCCTCTCGTTGAATCAATTGTAACGTATGTTAAATTAACTTTTGCTTTATCGTTCGTCAGCTAATTACGTGCCGGTGACACCGACTCAGGAGTTTCGTGCTTGCCTATCTTATCCCTGCCACATGACCTCGACCTGCATCGACTTGCCCAGCGCAACTTTCGTCTGTATCTGCCGACCGAATTATACGGGGCTGCTTTGCGACGAGGAGATCAACAAGCGGGATTACGAGATACCTTCCTTTGACGGCAAAAGCTACGTGCGGATGAATCGGTTGAAAGCGTATCACAAATTCAGCATCGAGGTCGAGTTCAAAACATATGCGGACAATGGAATCATACTGTATAATCAGCAGAAAAACGACGGCACCGGCGACTTCGTCTCGCTGGCCATTGTCGACGGGTTGGTATCTTTTATCACAATCATCTCAAAAATATATATTTTTTTATAAGGCAACAAATATATATATATATTTACGTTGCATTTTAATATTGTGATAAATGACTGTATGTTCCAGATATGTGCAATTTAGATATAACTTGGGGAATGGACCGGTGATACTCACGTCACCGGAAAGAGTGACCATGAAGACCTTCCACAGAGTGGCGGCTAAAAGATATCACAAAGACGGAGTGCTGATTTTTAACGACGGCGAAGACGTAGCCGGACAGAGTCAAGGAATGCTAAAGTCTTTGGACTTGAACCAAGATACTTTTATCGGAAATATGCCAACTAATTTCACCAAGTAATAAAAGAGAAAACAAGAATATAAAAAAAATTAATATTAAATTAATAATTAAAAAAAATTGTTTAATTAATTTCGAACTATCTACTTTAATTAAAAAAATTGTTCTTATTGGAATCATAAATTTTTTTTAGGGTTTACGATAACATTGGCACCAACCACGGGCTTCTCGGCTGCATACGCAAGTTGAAAATCAATCGGAACAACATAGATCTCCACGTGGGTCGCGACAGAGACGTTCTCGAGAGTTATCGTGTCAAAGAATGCGGCGATAACGCGTGCGCCAATCTACCATGTCAGAACGGTGCGACGTGTCAGCCTATTTTTGAGGAGGACCTCTGTAACGGCCGAGATTGCAGGAGATTACAGAAGAGAGGTAAAAACCGGAACAATCGAGGAAGTAACGGTAAAGGTATCGAGGTGAACATAGTGAGATGCAGAGGATCTCATTGCACATCGATCGACCAGAGAAGGACTAAGAAGAATGCGAGAAAAAGCGATTATGACTCCGAGCTGCAGTACGAGAAAAATTACGATCACAGCAATTACGCGGTGGAAAAATACGACTCGCCTGACTACAGATGCATATGCCCGCCGCAATTCACTGGGAGAAACTGCGAGGAATCGTTGGACCCGTGCATCGGCGAGCCCTGTCAGAACGGTGCCACTTGTGACATTCTGCCGCAGGGAGGATACGTATGCAAGTGCCCGCCAGGTAGAACCGGCGAGCATTGCGAGATCAGTGAGTACCGCGACACTCGAAAATTATTTGAAAGATGAAAACTTTTTGCCAGGCTTATTTTCAGAAACAATATTATTTTTTTTTTTTTTTTTTTAGTATAGATTGAAATACCAAAAGTTGATATTTTATTTGTCAGAATTTTCCAAGTTGTTTTAAATAATATTTATTTTTCTAGTGGACGCCGAACTGACGGAACTATTGATTCCCGAGATGAATGGGAACGGATACCTGGAGCTACCGTGCCTGGAAGGCGTCGCGAAAGCGTTCTCCATTGAGTTATGGTTCCTTACACGTGCGAACGATGGTCTCCTGCTTTACAACGGCCAGCTGAATAATGGCAGGGGCGACTTTATCAGCTTGAACCTAGTTCACGGCAGGCTGGAGTTTAGATTTAATCTCGGTAGCGGTATCGCGAATATCACATCACCGGATCCGGTCAGTCGAGATATGTGGCACTGCGTGAGGATTAACAGACTTGGCAGAGAGGGTGTTCTTCAGCTCGATGATGGAACTGTCGCCAGAGGATTGTCCGGGAGTCCTCTCACGGAACTGAATTTGGAAATGCCACTTTACGTTGGTGGCGTTAAGTGCGTTATTTTTATTAAACTATTCAAGCTTTATTATTCAGCTAATTGTCTTGAAATTTTTCTAGATATTATAATAAAATTATTTTATATGGAACGTTTACTTAATTGTGTAAAAAATAAGCTTTAATAACTGTTTAAATAACGAATGATTATTTCTACAGGCACTGGCGAGAAGTTCATCGGCTGTCCGGAGCCTGGACCGGATTAGTAGGCGCCGTGCAGAGACTAATGGTAAATGGCAAAACATATCAGAACCTTGCCGTGAATATTACTCAACACAACACAGAGATTTACGATGGTCTACCCTGCCCCAGCAACGAGAACCCTTGCCACAACGGCGGGGTCTGCTTTCCACTCTTGAACAGTTACCTCTGCAAATGCGCTAGTGGTTACAATGGCTTACATTGCGAATTCTGTAAGTCTTTGCTTTTCGATTTTATTATTTCTTAATATAAAATATATGCTGTTACAAGTTAAAATCAAGCAATTATACACTGAGGAACAGATATAGCGTTTGCTACGGCGACGACTGGCGTGGCGTGCGTTTCTTTTTTGTACTTTTTCCTCGGTCTTCTCGATCTCCGCCCTCGATCAAGGACGGAAGAAAAAGTTCCTCGCTAATGTCATGCACGCTAGCAATTGTCGCCGCAGCAAACGTCATATCAGCCTCTCAGTGTACACGTATCTCCTATAGTTATGGGCTACGACGTATCCGGCACCGAGATATCTGAACGACCCGTACGTTTCGAAGGCGACAACTTCCTTCAGTTTAAACATCGTTACGGAAGAAGGTGAGTAGCGTTCATTTAAATTGTCAAAGAATCGACGATCGAATTTTTAGATCGTATCGGCACATCCTCTAGGATGTTCGATTAGGTGCACTTGAGATTAGTAGACCTCGGTCGCTCGACTACTAGACTAATTAGCGTTCCCAGCTAACGAATACTGTCTCACTAACCATCTGATTGTGTAACCACCAATTAGTACTAACTCGACTAACACTACCCTCGGCGAGTACTTTGAGGAGTCCTACTCCGACTACGACTTGGAGGAGGACGTCGACTACGAGTACGACAGTTACGATTACACGGAGTAAGTTTTCCAGAAAAAAAAAAAAAAAAAAAATCGCTGCGGTGTACTCGTTTGAGGGATAGATTGATTGTCCTGCATTGTAGTATCGTATGACAATCTTCGATAATTACATCCCTGGCAATTTACCGTAGACTACCATAGACTAGCCAATTATTTTCTTGCGTAATAGAGAATGTAATTGACGTAGCTGTCAACGTAACTGAATACAATTAGATGGGTAACTTCTTACAATAGCTCTTATCAACCGTCGCCGAGTGTTACGTAATCAATAATTAGCAACGTTTAAAGTCTTCTAATACAATCGTTTTTTTTTTTTTACTTTGATACGTAAAATTTAAACTCAAAAGAGTCAAGAGCTGCAATATCAGATTTTAAAATACTAGAAGAAACCATACGCGCGCTACGCGCGCAATGCTTTTTAAAAAATTCCAATTCGCACGCGTTATTACATTCGAATATAAATTAATTATAATAATTTCCGGTTGCCGGGTTACTTACATTTGTATCTGCCGGTTAGATTAGATTATTTGTCATCCTTCCATCCTTCCTTCCTTCCTTCCTTCCTTCCTTCCTTCCTTCCTTCTCTCAGTGGCAGTATTCTGGATTATCCTGATGTATTATAGCACTTTAAATCACTTGACACTATATTACATTGTTTTTTTTATAATTACTATCACTCGACAGAAGAACGACCGAAAGGATAGCGGTGGATTATCGCGGCGATTTTTTACGATTTTACGATTAAAATTAAGAAGCGCGACGAACGATTATTTGTTGTATAAATTTACACTTTCGATATTCGTAACGTTGCTTACTTTCGCTGCGCCGGATCTTTACACGAATCGTCCTCGATCTCGACGTAAGAAACTGGCTACGATATAAAACTCTCGCTCCGATAATGATGGTTGACGAAACCCACTGAATACCGCTGAAGGTGATGACGAGTGAAGCGAGTCGGAAGTACCGGACACGGCACTCTTCAAGTCGAACGCTCCGCGCGCTCCTCTCGCGACATAACCCTTTTTTTCCGAAGCACTTTTTCGAACCACAAAACGATAAGTAGAATAAAAAATGAATAAAATTATACAAAAAACGATAGTGCGTTTCCGAGGCAACGACGTCGACGCTTATTCATATGAGACAATTCCTATTCGCGATCGAAAATCCTCGAAATTGCGGAGCGATTAGCAACACGTCTTCGCGCTCGAGCCTCCGCAACTAAACTAAAATGGCCATTCAAGATTTCGATATTTCGAGAAAAAGAGAGAACCGCGAAGAAATTGAAACAGTCACTAAGTCCAAGCGTCACTTTCGAGCTCCCAAATCATCGTTGTTATAAAATTCCTGTTCGAGCGAACCTCGAAAATAATTTAATAATCCGAATATTTTTCGTAAAAATTCATATTTCCTAAAAATTCACACGCAGTAACATTGACAGCTGACGTTACAGCTAATTCAAGCGTAACTCCAATTTTTTTTTATAGAAAAAAGCTTTTTCCTTTTTTTTTAATTGTTTTTATCGATTCTTTTAACTTTTCATTTAAATGCATTTTGGTATTAAAAAAACATATTGATTTGTAGTATGAATTGTTCGCATGTGCTTAGCTTTAAAATTGAAACGTCTTTAATAAATGCTTTTTATTCTAAATGCGTTCATATAGACGCAGAGGACAGCAATCGAACAAGTTTGAACTACGGCTTAGAACGATACATCCGGAAGGTCTTATCGCATGGATAGGACGAGGAAAAATGGAGCATCTTTTCATATCCTTGCATGATGGTCATGTGGTACTCACTTATAAGAGTAAGATTGACGAAGAGATTTCAATAAAAAGCAAGGTAAACGCTATGGCGGAAAATTGTTATTTATAATTTTAATATTAATCGATACGTTCGGTTCCCTCAAATTTTTGCACGTTCCTTATTATTAACATATATCATTGTAGGAAAGAGTAGACGACGGAGTCTTCCACCACATCCGAGCGTCCCGGCGGCGAAAAGCGTGTACGATCCAGATCGACGAGAACGTGCCCGTCAAGATCTCGATCGAAACGACATTGCTAACAACTAACGGCAAGATCTTCGTCGGGGGTAAACCCGGCCAGCGCGGCATCAAGGGTTGCGTGACGGACTTCATCGTCGACAAGCGACGACTGCAACTCGCCAGACGGAAGATCGACTTCTGCCACGACAACGACGTATGATAACGAACCCCGAACCCGACGATCGCCAATGCGACGTCGATATCTGAAGACTTCGTTGATCCGATGACATCGCCGTCGTTGACGATGAGTTGATCACGCGACGTGCACGCGAAGCTCAGCGCGTAAATCACACGCGACGGACCAAGATCGGCGGTCACCTAAATATCGACGTAACAGCGTGTTGTGATAATCGTCAACTAGCTCACGCTGTTGGAAAGTCAGCAGATATGTTTGGAGTTCCTAGTGAATTAACAGACCGAATGCAAAGTGCAACGAAGATCGTCGTCGAAAAATGTGGAAGACTCATGTTCGATCCAACCGAGTGACGTGTTGAATCCTGCCAAAGTTGTGCGAAGATGGTCCTCGTTCCCATGAATCGCACTGGGTCCTTAACTCGCGTCTCAGGGAGAAGCTAAGTTGCAAACCCACATTTTCGAAAAGAAAATAAAGAAATAAAATTCTCATAGAAATTGCAAGTCAGAAATTTTGTTCAGAGAGAAAAAAAAATTAATATCACGTTTCTTATAAGACAACTATCTCGGCAGGACCAGAGTTTCGTAGGACCAGAACTGTCCGAAACTTCCGATTCCCGCGATATTTTTGGGAAAATGGGAATTTAAATCCGATGTAGAACCAGGACCCTCAATTTAGCACCAACAACATAGTGAAGATAATGCAGAATTATAATTGGTAATGGCAGTACTCGTTTAAACGTCCGAATATATAGCCGAAACCAGACTGAGAACCAAAATACTTCCACTTTAGAATGCAGGATCGTCCACTTTAGAAGACGATTACGTTGCTGAAATCTAAACCGTGAGCTCTACTGTTATCATGCATGAAAAGTGCGGACATTACATTAGAGGTTTACCGACGTGTTGTAGAAACTTCGCGAGTACTGCTTTCTTATAGGGCCATCCAATAAATAAGTAATAAGAGATAATAGGAGAGAAGTATTCATAGTAGCACCATTCGATCATTCACCCGTCACAAACCGACCACAATATTGAGGTTTAAGTGTAAAGAAGAGCTACGAAGCTTGACCGCGATTATTTCACATTTATATTGTTCAGAGATGCCACAGTCCGTGGAGATTACGTCAAGGGAACGGATGACGATAAAAATAGAAAAGAAAAAGAAGATACGGGAGTGAATTAAGTGCTACGTTTTCATCGAAAGACAATAATATATTTTTAAGGCGACGAGATTAATATAGATATTGATACATATGTGTACGTATGAATCTATCTGTATACGCATGCGGCAAACGCGCGAGCAGCGTGGATTTAGCGAGAGAGAAAGAAAGCGGGGTGTCCGTACCTCGTTGTAGAATCTGTACTTATAATTAAATTGTACTGAAGCACCTAAACGTTTTACGATGCCAAGACTGACTAAAGCGGCAAGCGCACGCGGGCGGCAAGAAACGACGGCGACGAAGGAACGAAGAGGAGAAAGAAAGACATGATGATTCGGTGTTATGTTTGAGTGTTCGGTAGAGAGATTTAAATGACCGTGGATTTCCCCGGAAATAGAGGAAATATGTATTTTAAAGGACTTGTTGATTTATTCGCCAGTATAGTAGACAAACTCACGCGACACGACACGTTGTTTTTAGGTAGGGGAGGCTTTTTACAAATGCGCAAGAGAATAAATATATATATAAATATATATATATATATATATTATATATTATACTTACCACTTATATACAGAAAATTCTACATTCCATTTGATGGACGAAAATCGGGGTCAAGTTTTAGATAGGTTGATGACCGAAGCGAACGTAATCCGTGATCGTTTGGGTCTCCATGAGTTGTAGATCTGAAAAAATAATTTCGTAATCATGAAAAATCGCTTACTTTTTATGAAAAAAGAAAAGATTATATTTTATTATTGAATTTTTAAAAAACTAGATGCTTCAGGAACTTCCATTTTCAATATTAAACGTTGAATAATTTTGCAAACACCAAAACGATGTTGTCGCATCCAATAATTATAATATAAAAGTGTGTCCAAATTGTAATTATATATTTTACTTCACGTAATTAGTTATATGTAACATGAGCCAGTCTAAAACAAGTATTCAAAGCGATCAACTTTATCACTTTATTTTAATTATTAGTTAGAACGTGAATCAACTTCTCGCAAAAGTTACGCCTGTACACGGCCGCGTTGCGACAGGATGCGACAGATTTCTCCGCGTAGCGGTTACAATTTGCGTGCACGAGCGGCAAAAAAGAACGCGGCGGAATTTCACGCGAGTCTTCTGTAAATAATTTCACACGCGCAACTAAATGACGAATTTAATTGTTCGTTCTAGAGTGTACCATACTGTAACCGGACCTAAAGATCATCGTAACGACCTAATAATCGTAACCAATTCACGGATTAGCCTTCGAACGATGCTCGCGATGCGCATCATTTATTTTTTGCGTGACTCAGAGAGTGCGTTATATGCACGCATATACATAAATAAATACAAATATAAATATATATAAATATATATATATATACACATATAATATATGGACAACCACACGCACGCATGTCGAGCTAATGTGAACGTGTTCTTCCCTTTGGACGAAATAGCTGAGCGCCTAAGTTAAATCGACATGAATTTATTCCTATCTTGTGCAACCGTTGTTGATAATTTTCAAGACCGTCAAACGTTTCCACCCTTTCGCATCTCTCTCTCCGCAAGCGAAATGCCAAGACGCGCCGAGTTTCATTAAGCAAACGATAAATTATTAGGAAAAAAATACTGTAAACCGAACAATTAAGCGAACCACTTGGAGATGTATTATATTATTTTATTCTATTTTGTAAAAAAAGAAAATGTAAAGCTAGCGAAATTGCGTGGCGCTCTGTTTTTTCAATGGAATCGTTAATTCCCAATTGTCGCGGCAACTCCAAGCTGAAGCTCCTGACGGAGTCAGCACAGGACAGGCTGGAAACGTTCGGCGGATGTTTACATGATTACCACCGGCGGTACGCGAGCGGCAGAAACGGCTTTCTTCCGGTCACGTAGACGTCGTCGCGAGACGAGATAGTAGCAGCGGCGCGAGGGCTCACCCTCGAGAAACCCTTGTATGTACATCCGGCACGTCCGACGATGCGCGTTTCCACGAAACCCCCCCTGATAATGCGTGACGTTGAGAGACACCGTCGAATTTTTTGCCGTTTTCCGACCACCAAGAGACTGTAATTCACTTCCGTTGCTTGCGAGCGTCGTAACGTTATTCGCTTGCCAATATCGTGCAAATCCCTCTGTCTCCCTTTTTCCCCCCTTGAAAAAAACAAGCCGATTAGGACAAAAAAAAAAAAAAAAAAGACAATGTTTCATCGTGTAAAGAAATGTACAGCGAATTTATTCTAATGTCGGCATTTATCGAGAAGAATAAAAAAAATATTAGTCGCGCTTTAAATAGAAAGTACAGTGTATGATCAGATGTAAAATGTTTGCAGAAAGAAAATGTTAATTCGCCAAGCTGTCGGAACGAAATCGCACTGTTGGCAATCGAACTTAACGCAATCTCGATCTAAGAAACGTTACGAATTAATTCGGAAATTTATCAAATGCTGCGATAGTTATACAGACGTGAACAACGATCGCTTTTATGAGAAGAAGCATTGTAGGGACGATCGATGAGACCACGCAAACGTCCATAATCGCAAACATATCGGTCGTCGTCGCAAATTATTCGTTGTTAACATCTCCGGAGACAATGTAGAAGGCTTGATTCAAACTACGGGCTCAATGATGCTTTGCAATAGCTCAACGTTAACAAATTGATGCGTATCCAATTTTAAAAACTTATCCAAAGGTGCGACTGTTTCAATGTATGATTTAAACATGAAATACGTACTTTGCGTATGATGATTCGACTTCTTGCGTGTAACATATGTAATAAGATTGATATCATAAGACTGCGTGTTTTAATATAGCTTTTCTTAATTTTATACGATAGCTTAAGTTTATTAGCTCATAATTATGTTATTTAAATTGAAAGCAGGCGCAATAATGAGATTATCGACGTACGTAAAAATACAAATTTGATATTATACATATGCTTTGAGTAACTAATGGTGTGTGCAAGGTAAATACTCGATGCGTTTCTTAATTTAGAAATATTATAGAATTAATTATAATTGCCAATAATGCAACAACACGGGAAAGTACATACGTAATAATATATAGGATTATATAAGTTAATGTAAAATTAATTTTTTCTTTGCGAGTACGTTGTGCGAAAGTGGCCGTACTTTTCTGAAACTTTTTTAATATTTTACTTCAATTAAATCCGTCCCCGGTAGTGTGAATCAAGCCCCGCTAATTTCGGCCTGTATTGACATCCGACATTTGCCGCTAAATACGTTTGTGACGATAATTGTACGGAGAAATCCTTGCAATAATGTAACAGAACAAAACCGGCTGTTCGGCGCTAAATGTGGAAGTTTAATGCGCGGCCTGGAAAATACGCTTACACGAAATTGCGGCGAACATCGTCGGGTTTTCAACCCTCGTATTCGAACGTTCTTTGTACACATATCCGTGATATATCACGAAAGTTCTAATTGCCTCGTGAAAAGCCGATGGATTCGCGTAAGATGCGAGAGACGTATTAAAAACTGTTTAAGTACCGTTGAAAGAGAAATATGTACATGAGATACATCTTCGTGAAGACGCTAGAAATCTCGGGCGGACCGCAGCTTTTCACGGCGCGATTAAAATCGCGTAAATATGACGCTCTTATGACATATCGATCAGCCGCGATCGCTGTCCAATTGAACCATATCCACGAGCAACGCGAATATCAATCGCGCGCAATCTCCGCACACATATCCCTCCCTTTTCGACACGCGAGTTTTTGTCTTTTGGAAGGTCTTTTGCCCTCCCCGGTTTATCTTATCGTTGACATATCGAACTCGATAGAGAAAGACAAGCAATTAAGCACCGTTATCCTATCGTAATTTTTGCTCACGTTTATAATCGAGAAACGAAACGGAGAAGAAAGCGAAAAAGAATTGTACGCTCTTTTCAAGATTCGACGGGCATTCCGTTGCATATCTCGATATTTTTGATATTCCCGAAAAAAAAAAGGTTCTTTTTCTTTTCTTTAACGCTTTTTCTTACATATCGGGTCCTGTTTGGTTCTCTAAATTATAAGAAAGCGCTGAAACCACATACCTTCGACTGAGAATCGTTTATTAATAAGGCTGCCGCTTCGACTGAGTCCGAAGCGCGGAAAGAGGAAGATGATGTTGGCTTCCGTTGCAATACACGACTAACGCTACTGCCAATCTAGACGTAGAGATCCCCAAGATTGATGTTTTTTCCCTCCCTCGGAAGGTGTGGACATTTTGATGATCGAGATATTCGCGAACTTGCTGCCTTCGGAAATGCGAAAAGAATCAGCCTCCCGTTCTCCACCGCTCGTTCAAGGCCAGAGATAACGATCAGCCGCTGCAAGCAAAGACAGCGGGCACGTGAATATCGATACAATTAGAAATTATGAGACGCATTGAACCTGCGGTGAGAACGCGAGGCTCCGGTCTGTCCTGCAATACGTCGAAGAAGCTTAACAGAGCTTCCAAGCTTGGACGGACATTAAATATCCCACTCAGCGTCGTCGCCCAAAAGATAATGAGCGGCAAGACGCACCCCCCTTATTAATTGACTTTTACTTTTTACTTTAATATCGTCTTTACCGAGATCACCTGGCGTTCGCTGACCTAAAGTAATCGAGCTACACTGTGTAACAAAGTGCGCAATTGTAAAATGACTGTATATACAAATATAAATTATGCGATTACCTTCCTTTCGTGCGCATTCTTTCACTCTGTTTCCCGTACAGCAGTTTTCTTTAACGTAGAGAGAAGAAGAGAGTTGGATTCGTAAGTCTCGGAATTTCGCGGCGCTGAGTGTTTGAAATCGTTTGAAACATCTGAGAGTATAGGGAGAGTAAGTTGGTGGCATTGCGATCGCTTGTTCCCGCGACTTTTTTAACCACGCCTCTTTTGTAATGGCCGCTTTTTTCTTTTCTTTTGTTTATTTCGTGTGGGAAGAAACGCACTTTTTACGCACACCTGAAGGGCCGATCCCTCCAGGTAGTGTGGGGCATCGGCCATACCCACTAAAACTCCGCCACGTACAGGATAAACGTAGAATTCAAAACTAGGACTCGTCGGAAAACTTAAGAAAAGAAAAGTTATTCTTCACAAGCCCCGGCAATTCATATAGGTAAGAATCTATCCTTTTCCTAGACATATAACCTAACTATATTTTACAAAAGATAATTATCCATATTAATTAGAAATGTAATCTTTTTTCGTACTTAAGTTCTCCATCGGGAGTACTTAGATATTTAGAGCTGATCCTCGCACGAAGCTCGTATAGGTGCCTCATTGCGGCATCGATGGCTGCTGTATCGAAAATGACTTGATCAATTTCTATTTTTGTTAATCTAAAATTAAGGAGAATACATAAAAGAAATTTTTTCTGTAACAATTGGTGTGGAAATCACTCTTGAAAAGGGATCATATTTGCCAATTTAATTGATGGGAACATGATGTCGTGCACTCATTGTCGAATAATGGATCTGCATCAAGATGAAGTATCCTCAAACTTCAAGTATCCTCATAGCTGCTGTACAACTACCCACTATACATCTACCGTCAAAAACGTTTGCACCAAAGTCTGTACTAATAGTACGTAATTTTTATTATTTAAAAAGAAATTTTATTACATAAATATTTTTTTGTTTAATTTGGGCACTTAATATACAATTAGCTAATTAAATAAATTTGTTCATCTTTCAGAAAATTATTCAAATTGGAGATCGTCTAATTTAAGCAGAAATAATAATGATACGTTTAAAAAAGGTAAAAAGAATTAAAGAAATTCTTAGATAAAAGTATAAATTTTAAACACATATAAATGGTAGAAAAAATAAGATTTGTTTAATATTATAAAATCGATTGACTCGTTTCTTATCTATTTTTATATATATGGTGCAATCAAAAAAGCTCTCAGTCTTATTATACGTTTCGATAAATGCAATCCTAAGCGTGTCAGTCGCAAAACCGCACGAATATTAATTTAGCTCGAAATTACTTGTGTCGTAGGCACGGGTGATCCGCTGTTACCAGATTCAAGTGTACAAATGGGGAGAATCAGGAATGCACACACATACGAACTAATGATGCACCGTGAATCGGCTCCGGTGGTTTTGATCGAAAGAATGCAAGTTCGTCTGAAGCTCTTGGAAGATAGCAACGCTACGTTGCATCTAAGAAACCGTGATCTTATTACTAAAAATAAGAGCTTGACGAAGCGGTGAGGCCTTACACCGTGATTAATTAATTAATTCAATCACGTCTACAAAATAATTTGCACAATACAATTATAAAATATAATTGTTCGTTTTTTAATAAATATTAAATTTTGATACAAATTTTCTCTCTGATGAATGACGTGCAGACAGGAAGAGAACGTAATTAAAATAGAGAAATTGGAAAATAACGTATCATTATTGCAAAATAAACTTGATAAAGAAAAAGCCAACTTGGTAAATATATTAACAAAGCAACCGGTAAAAATAATAACTACTGAATAAGAAAAAATTATTTTTAAATATAATTTTAGATTGTTTTATATTAATTTCAGAAATACGACAAAAAATGTTTAGAAAATAAATGTACCTCCTCGACGAATATAATTTCTAAGACTGATCGCGGATTACAAATTTGGGAAGCCTGCAAAGATTGTCAAGGAAAATTAGAGGGATGCCAAAAGGATTCATTTACACGGATCACTATCACAAAGTAAGTCTCCAGCAAAATTAAAACTGAATGGAATCTATTGTTTTATCTTATTGAGCATCTGACGATAAAATACAGTAATTAACAAATAAGTTATGAAAGAATTAAACATGATCACGAGCATCTGATAATAATCTACTTAAATTGCATTCGACTATCGTAAATAACACGTTCTTATCTTAAATTTGCTACTGTATTCTCAATTTTCTATGGCCTTACTCTTCTTTAATTATATTCACAACTCGTAATTCTCAATGAGATTAGGTCCGAGTATGAATTGCTGGAAAGAGATATGCGAACTTTGAGGGATGCTGTGATCGCCCGAGAAGAAGCCTGGAATAAAGCAATGGAGCGCGAACGGAATTGTCAGCAGCAATTAGCACGCTTGACCGCAGAGGCGATCGTTTCGCGTCACCTTTGTGAAACTTGCCAGAATGAACTTCGAGCAGTTACGGATACTTTGACGGTAATACCTATAACCGAAAGCTTGATAGCATATTAAGCTTGCAATTCGAAAACTAGCGTAATGCATTGATGTGCAGAGTACTGTGTTAATAATGAGTAAACCCTCGAGAAAATTTTAATTAAATATCCCACTGTAACTCTTAGACTACTTGGTAAACTGCTTTGGTAAAAATATAGATATAATTAATTAATCATAATTTTAATTAATTAACGAAATATACATATAATTAAGCAGGAAAAATATATTGTTAATCCCATTAGTTTAATTAATAATAATATTGATAATTTAAACAGTATTAACAAGATACGTGCTTATATTTTAATATAATATATTAATTTTATTAATATTAATTTAGTTATTATCAAAGCATTATATATATTGAACAAGCAAGTGCATTTTGTATTAACCTCTTTTTATTTCCAGAAAAAAGAATCCGAGCTGAAAATGATACGGAAAGAAGTACAGTACTTAAACAAATTAATTGTGAAGCTGCTCCGACGTCAAAGGTGAGATCTGCTCAATTTTATTCGTAACAAACTCTCCATTCGTCTTTCTCTCGCTCCTTCTTTTTCGTCACGAAACTCCTCTAAACTTTATCGTTGGAATACGTAATGTTAGCGTTTATTATAACGAAATCAATTTTTGTTTTTGAGACGATAATTCGAAAGCTCTGTTTTAAGTTATTATTATATTTCAGGGAACTGGAAAAATACTCGAACGACAGTAAACGTTTCTACATTAGCAAAAAGGATCAAAGGTACATAGAGGAAATTGCGCGGCGCGTACAAAACTCCAAGAGCAAATCAAAAAGGAAAGTCAGATGTAATTCGGATAAATATTCGCGTTTGATTAGCTTTTGTGAGATCAAGCGGAATCAGGCAGATTCCTCGGAAGATCGTCGCAAATTAAATTTTCAATCGACTTCGTAAGTCCACTGTCCGATTTATATAGATATTGAAAATACTTCTGCGATTTTAATACGACATCGTGTACCCTCATTAAAACTGAATATATATGGATATGTCCATCTGAACTTTTCGTAAATGTAATTAACATTAATATTAATTGATTTTTCGGGGTAAAGATTTCAAGTTTTTACGTGCACAAATGAGTTGCAACGTCTTCAAGTAGATGGCATTGTAACAAAGATAATGTAGGGATTTTAAACGTGTCATATCGACACTCCGACATCTTGTGTACTGTTATTTTGTCGCGCGATTTTTCTTTAGACAATATTTTTCTTTTTTGTGAATACAAAAAATAGTTCAAGCATCTCTACAGTGTTTTTTAGAAGAATTTGCAGTGACAGTCAAGCCGAAGTGACATGCTTAACATTAAACTCGCGGAGTTTAATCGAAAATTCTGTAAGAATTACACATCAATCCACAGTCTATCTACGTGTGTCCACGACATAGACGTAAATTAATAATCGAATCCGTGTATTTTATCTACGGAAAGTAATGCCTGCACACGTAAGTTGAGACAGTCTTATTAACGAATATTAGTTTAATCGGCAATAAAAGACGGTAACGATTATTAAAAATCTAGTAGCTTGACGTGATGGATGTTGACGGATTATCGTATTATTAATGAAGCCGGTACGATGTTATCTAACACAGTTTTTCTTAATTTTCTTTATAAATTACAGGGATAGTTTATTATATTATTATCAGCTTGTGCCATAAGGTGAATCTTGAATCAATATCAAATCCATATTTGCTATCAGCAAAAGCAAGTGCAAGAATGTAAATTTATAATTTTAAATGTATCCTTGAGCTTAAAAGATAATCGCTGTGAATGAAAAAGTATTACGTAAGTAAAATATAAAGATTATAAATATAAAATACTTGCTCCAAATAATTTGTTTTATCTAAATAAAAAAATATATTAATTTTCTTTTATTTTTTTCAGTACAATGAGGCTTATGTTGCTTTGGTATCACAATTTTTTTTTAAGCTGGATTAAAACAAGTCGAGTAATTGTTAAAACTTCAAACACAAGATATGACAACCGATTAATTATCACATTAATTAACGACTCGTTTCTTCAACAAAAATGCATTGTATCATGCTTAACTTATTATTTGTTGAATATTTTTTAAACATACAATAGTTTATTCATCGTCATTAGTTTGCCTGGAAGCTGTTAATCCTTAAATTGATGGTTAACTCGCATATTTGGTAAGATTAATTACAATATATTATAATTTTTGTTAAATATTAATTTTAAACGGGTGCACTTCCGAAAATCCAATACCTTCAATTAATATATACTTGCGTACTTTCACGAGTTGATTACAAAAATAATAGTGAAAATTGGCCTAAAATAAATATAAAAATTGCAAGTTAAAACAATTAATTTTATGTAAAAAAAAAATATAATAACTTTCTTTTAATTTTTTTTAGAACGGAGGTATTTGTCACGAATAGATTTTTTAGAAAGTTATATTCAACAAATAGAAACAAGTAGACGTGATAAGCGCAATGGAAAACAGAATGGACAGAAAAGTGCTCCCACCGTCATTCTCGAGATAGAAGATGTACATTCGCGGAGGAAGTGGAAGAAGAACGCTAGCATAAAGCCGTCGGATATTTCTGCTCGTGCGGTCAGTTGTCGGCGTTGTCGCTCGAAAATCGCGGGTGACCTGCGCCCAGCTAAAATCAATGAGCACGTTCAGCGACAAAGCTGCCGACGGCAGCGCGATTCAGCCGTGGGACACCAGCAACCGCGTCGTGGGTGCTGCCGTTTGGTCCGGCTTGCTTCGCAAAACCCTCGGCACCGTTCTCCGCGGCACGTACGAGCCGATTTCACGTCAACGGGACACGGACCATGTAAGTGCAAGTGAGGACGAGATGCCGTCCGGCTGCGAGGACATGGATCTTTGCACCGACAAGGTCCTATCCAAGGGTAGGATTCTGCAAGAGCTTACGAAGGCTGTCAAACTGGTGAGCAACCGATCGTATACCCGGCTCTCCAAGACCACTTTCCTGTATTTACACTCACGCCCGATACTGCTGTTTCTGCCGCATGTGATGCACGAACTCTGCGACACGAAAAAGTGTGTCTTACGTCAATTGTTAATTTGCGGTTGGTCTTGTGGCTATAGAGAGTACTTTCGCGTGATTACGACGAAGTATCGAAGTCCAATCTAGTCGACGTTACACCGGTCCGTCACTTCTGACCTAGTCACTATCTAATCTTCGTCCTACCTTGAATCAAGATTTTATAATAAGATTGGACAACTTTTAATCTCATGCGGTTTATGTGTTGGCACGTATCGCCCCTGCTTGTTGCATCTGTCGCCTATCGAACGTTTTTACGTTAACTTACTGTCAAATCGGTTAGTCGTCACGTAGAGATTTAAATGCACATGCACGTTGTAATTATTACTATTATATTTCTGCTGCGCTCGACATTTTTTATTTGGCTTTGGCTTCAGAATTAATTGCATTGGTGAGCTAATTTGATTAAAATCTTAGTAGGAAATGCGTGAAACGAACGGCATACATTGCGATAAAAACGAGGCAAGAAAAAAAATTCGAAGAAAGTTACTCAATAATTGGTGAAACAAAAGAATTTGCGGGAAAATATCTTAAAGTACAAGTGACCGAGACAAATGTGAAATTTATTTCGTTTTAACTGCGTATCGTACCTATGAAGAAAAGTCGGAGCATATACATGTTCGGGAAATGTATATGTGTGTGACGTGACGTCGCAACCTGCTCATGAGTTAATCGCGACGCAGCGCGCCTCCAAATCGAACGTTCTCACATATATAGGAATACTTGTTCGCAACGTGTATGCACTCCGCAGTTCTTTCGCATCCGTTCGTTGCATGCATTTTTTAATGTGAAATTGCTCGCTAATAAAAAACCATACGGCGAGTCTCACTTGTTCTACTTTTTTTGCTCACAACGACAAAATCGCGAGAATTGTTGAAGTGTGAGTCACACTCGTTGAAATCAACTGGCTTCCCTGACGTCTCATTGACAGCCATGTGTTGTAGAGAACAGCTGATAAAGACTCCTTTTCACCTAAGCTTTCTTTTGTTATATTCTCTTTTTACTCCGAAATTATTGATCGCGTACTTATTTGATTTTCTTCCGTGCTAAAAACCTTGTGCCATTAAAAAGAACAGGTCTAAAATTGACGTTATAATTTTGGATCGCTTCTAGGTTGTGTCAATTAAAGTGAAATAAATGGTGCTGGCTAAAAGTGGGAGTGTTTGAAAGTAAAAGCATATTTTGCGCTTTATGTAATTAATTTGCTTTCAACAATAATTATTTGCTTTTAACAGAAAGTATTTTTAGTTTATGCAAAAAAAATTGCATTTGAGAACTTTGAAATTTATGTAACACATATGCTCGAACAGGTTTATGCCCAAAGTCTTTATGGCACGGTAGTTTTGGATGGTGATTCCTGGCTCGTTTATTGGCTCGACCGTGCATTGCGCCATGGACTACGTGTGGAAAGACACGGATATTGGGGTACTGCTAGAGAACTTAGTCATCAGGACACAGTTGTAGTCATACACGCTTTGCAGAGTGTATTAACTTCGATAGGAAAAGGTATGTTTTGATATCTTATCATAGTATTCTTTTACATTAAAGAACATTTATCTTTTAAAAATGCATTTAAATATAAATGTACTTATTTCATTTCTTTTTTAATATGTTTGAATTTTATACAGGTCGAGCATGGCTCTACCATACTTTGAGTGAAGGCAGTTTTGAGAGCTATCTAGCCTGTTTATTGCGAGACACGAAGACATTAAAGAAACAGTACTTTCCACATGCACTTGTGAGAGACGTTGATAAGACTAATCAACTTGTTAATCTTCTTGCTGGTCTGGAAAATGTGTCCTTCACATTGCAATTGGTATGTTAAATCGATATAATGAATAACAACTTATAAATAGTATACGAAGCATTTAGCAAGAAGTAACGGAATCAAATCAACTTTCTCTTTCTCCGTTCAATGTTCAGTGCATGGTGCAATTTTTATTCTTATTTATACTTATCATTATGTAGATATCAGTAATCACCCCCTGGTTACACATATCACACTAATGAATAACATCAATCACATAATAAGAGTCCCACACGCATGCACAGTTTGATAGATTGTCGTATTTAAAGTTACAAGGGGGCAGGAGATTATCATTTTATTTGCGAGTACACACTTTATTTCGTGCAGACTAGATATCGTTTAGTTTGCTTATTCATGGAAAATTTCTACAAACATGTTATTGAATTAAAAAAAAAAAAAACCTATTTACACAGAATTATCTGTTGTTAGATAAATATGGTGTTAATAACTGCTTGATATACCGAGTGTCTCAGATCAAAGGACCGATATTTTAGGGGTAGATAAGATCTTTTAAAGACAAGTAAAAAAATCTTTAAAAGACTTATCTATCCTTAAAATATCGGTCCTTTGATCTGAGACGTTGTATGTGTAATAAAACTAATACTTTGTTACGTAAATATTATACAGGATGTGACATATTTGGATATCTGCAATTATATGCCTCAAAGGCCTATGAGTGTAAATCCATCGGGAACAGTTTTGTCGCTGCATTTAAGATCTTCTAGCGTTTCGAGCCTAACTTCTCCAGGAGACAGTGGCGTTGCGTTCGACAGTGACATGGATATAGCAAATGAAACTGATGGAAGCAGCTATAAAGAGGTAAAATTTTAATTGAGTTGAAATTATATAAAAAAAAAGAAGTTTATACATCCAACGAATAATGCATTGTAATATATTAATTTTAATAGGAGGATTATTCAATGGATGATATTCCTAAATATCGGAATAATAAGTACAAGACGATTATTAGTAATCGCATAGAACATAATAAAAATTTGGGATCTAGTGACTCGAGCGAGGACGGCAAAACGCCAATACAATCACCAGCGATAACAAAATTTCAAACTGTTATGATGACGAAAAACGATATAGTTAATCAGAATGTAACGCGAAAGTTGGATGATAACGAAATGAATTGCTCTAGTTTAGAAACTCTTAAAGACTACGATTTCTATAGCAAAAGTCTGGACGAGGCAAAACTGGATAAAACGAACAATATTGATAACGACGTAAAGGACTTTAGTAAAAGAAACGCCTACTACAATGATAGTCCCGCTTATAGTTTTAAGAAGAACATAGAGCCTCGTAATTCGTATCTAATTAATAACGACACGAATTTATTAGAGCTGAGCATGACCATTTCTGATTGCGACAATATGGATGCGTCTTATGGCATTTTAAACACGATTAATATGACCGACGCTAGCATTCTATCTTCATCCAGTTCAGAGGGTATAGTACAACGTAGGCAACGTAAAAAGAAGCGGGGTGAAAGCAAAAAACGAGTCAGTTTTCACGAAGATATTCTGAAAACAATGAAGTTAGAAGATGATGAAAATTTTGCTGATTTTTCCATGAGTTTTCTGTTGCCTAGTTCCGTTCTACAGAGAGATGCTCAGAAAACTAGATACAGTTGGTGTGCACACGGAGATTCGCCATACGTGCAGAAAAACATGAATACCGGCAGGGACGTGCATTCTGATTGCTATTCGTATTCATCATCATCGTCTAATGCATTTGACAGTGATGGAACTGATAAAGAATTGTCGAAACTGTGTATTGATATGCCATGTCAACGCAACTGCAGATGCAATTGCAATTTATCGTTATCGGAGCGCGGTGCGCCGGAAGGTCAAGAAGATCCAGGTAAAAGTTTGAGGCCTAAAATGGAAATAGAATTAGGAGATAATGAGGCACAGGAAGCCTATATTGTCGAAAAAGCATATGGTAATATCGTTGAAGATCCTCCATCTAAGCTGGAGATGCCGCAATCGGTGAATTCAAAGAAATATGCTAATTCAAGTGATTGGTCGGACGTGGATAGCGTAACAACATCTGAAACAGAGGAACGCAAGAGCAGTCGACATTTACTCTCACCGTCAAAGAAGCGCAATATGACTGCGATACTGTCGGGTGAAAATAGCAATAAACTGTTGGCGCCGCCTTTACGTCAAGCGCCATCAAAGACGTCGTTATTGAGCAGATTTCTAAAATCGATTACTGAGAGAAAATTTGAGACAAAAAAGAACAAGAAATCACCGAAAACGAATACTTTATACATTAAAGGAATTAAGATGAGCTATGATTCTTTCAAAGATTTCAATGACAATCTCGATAAAGAAATACAAGAAAATGTAGCTGCCGAAAAACAGGAATTTAGCGGTGAAAAAGTAAGCCTAAAGCTACGTGAACTTTTCAAAAGACATATCTATCGTGATAAAACGGAGGAACTGTATAAAGTATATAAAGTGAGAAGTTCGTACATGACAAATGGTGAAAGCAAGCCGATGATAGCGTTATTGACAGACAAAACGCTATATTTAACTGGCTCGAAAATTGACCATTCTTATAGTAATCAGTTCGTTATTCCTTATAATGAACTAGATGTTATTATGGTATGCAGTATATTGTATTTTTTTCTTGATATATACTATGTATGCACTTTACTAATTAATATATATTTGTTTTATATAAATAGATTGGCCCAAATGCGCAAAGTATTTTAATTTCCAATGCTGATTGTGAAATGCAATACTTATTTTCTACTGGCAGCTCACAAACTACCTCAGAATTAATCAGCCACTTGGAGATGGCCATGAGACGATCGCCGACAAAACCAAAGCTTCCTGCAGTTAAAGAATTAAATTATGAAGATATGCATATTTTGAGGAATTCAATTCTCACCGATACAGCTGTGCATCCCGTATGTAAAACTATTGTCAAAAGCTTTATAAAATTATAATTTAATTTTTTTTTTAATGTCTTATAACAAAGAAGTAAAAATTTTCTAAAAAAAAATTCCTTGTTTATTACAATTTATACGAAATATTTATACAATATTAATACTTTATTACGTTATCATTTCTCTGTACACCGAAGGGTAGATATGGCATTTTCTGCGGCGACAGCAACTAGCGTACGTAACCCTAGAACGCAGAGGCAGAGAATAAGAGAACGGGAAGAAAATCAGTCTTCGGCAATTCGGCCGGCGCGGTACATACATGTGAAACTTTACGCACACGACGCTAAAGTCACGTTCACTAGCTGCCGTCGGCGCAGTAAATGCCATATATCTTCCATCGTACATTATTATAGAAAAAAAGATTATTTTTATTGACGGGTTTAATTGCTTTTATAGGATGAAAAAATACAGCATTATAGTCTTATTCATATGGAAGATGAACATATTTCACCACCTAGCACACCGTGTGGGCCAATGAAAGAGGGCGATCTGATGTTCCGACCGCATACGTATCAAAATTTGCATCCGAACGCACCTACGCATCCTTGGGAGGCTGGCTATTTTGTATTAAAAGGCGGAGTGGTTTATATGTTCACGGATTCAAATCAACGGCTTCCTAAGCGTGCAATACCGTTAAAAGGGGGCTTATGTCAAGGATGCAGAAGGATTCCTAATTCCCATCGACCACACACGTTTGAGATACTGCTGAAACCGAATAAGTCATATCAATTTGCTGCTCCGGACGAATACGTGGCTTCCGAATGGTTACAGAGTTTTGTTCAGAGTGCGTCGGGTTTATTCGATAGCACGGAAAAAAGAGAGCCATTACCTTGCAGTCTCGTTACGACTACAAAACACTTAGTGGCGATGAAAGAAGTTCATCCTGGCACGCAAAGAGGCCAAACGCTCTCGTGCGCTTCTATTAAAGATCTAGCGGCATTTCGAGTACCATTGGTACAACAATCGTGGTGTATACTGGTAAATATACATTAATAGAAATCAATAGATTGTCAATTTCATGCTTTATTATTACGAGTGGAATTTGCTAATAAAGCATATCATATATTTGCAGGAATTTGCATGTCGAGAGGTCCACGAAAGTAGCGGTGATTGGGTCATATATTTTACAAATTATACCGAGCTGTGTACTTTTAAAGAAGTCTTAGAAACATTATGGACGGATGCACATTTGGTAAGATATATATCTTTCAAATAATGCATCATAATGGTGCATGCAAGTACTAATAATATAATCTTTGTTTACAGGGTGAGTTTCCTATGGCAACGCTTTCACCAGAAGATAAATTGCAGCGACGTTGCTCGGATGCTAGTAAGGATTTAGAACATGCATGGCGGTATTTGCTGCCACCAGTTTTAGAATAAATGGAAAATATGTGTGTATGTACTACAGACAATATATACACCGTCATTTGAGAAAATATTTTATCATATTGCCATATAAAATATTCATGAGATAAAACACAAAGCAAAAGTTTCGTAAAAACGCATGCGAATATCCATATATAACTATGTTCGAAAAATTGAACATTAATATATCGTATGCCAAAGACGCAACATAAAAAAAATATTAATTGCTTCTATTGTAAATTAAATGCCATATATATATATCTTGAAACTAGAATAATCAGTGTTATTTTATGGCTTATAAATATAGTTATAGATGTTTTTATTTGGGGTAGATAACGGTATAATATAATACATTTCTAATTTCAAGATACAAAATATGCGCGAAATATATTCTCACTATATTGTGGTGTTGATGAGAGATTGAGCATTATCTTGCATATAAGTTGCCTCAAACATCTATATAACCATTTAGTAAAATCGCAAAATAGTGCATTATCTTTCTTGTAGCATCGATCACTTTAAAAGAGCTAGCATTAATTTATGATGACACAGAATGTAATATAATGATAATTGTGAGACATTATTGATTATTATATGAATGTCTATATATTCACATATATTGAAGAGATGAACCAGTATGCATTTGAATACGCACGATTGATATTATGAAGTAGATATTTATCGTCCGAGATAATATATATTATAAAATTCAGAATCACACTTGATCCAATTTTGACAAAGGATAATATTACGTTATAAATTGCTTTTAAAATAGATATGAAAATTAATATTCCTATTGCTATCTATAAATTTATAATTTTATTTTTAACGTTAAAATTATTTATTTATCACTTTGTAGTCTCAAAATTATAAAATTTTACTAGGTGCTTTAATTTTCTAAATACGTACGCAAAATATATTAACATAATAATTGAATTATGTGCATGTATCCATTTAATTTAATGTTATGTAATATTAATTTAAATGAGGATTATATCAACGTGTACTGTGCCGTACATTGTATTAAATTTTATTTTAATAATTATGGTTTTACGAATTAAATCTATACAAAGATTATACCAAAATAGTTATAAACAATTTACGCTTCAAAAATTAATTATTTTAAATATGCTTATATTATAATATAAAACAATATATAAGAAAAGCTGTATATGAAAATGAATTTTATTTGTGATATATAATATTATAATACTTATACTATATATATCAATATCGTTGAAAATAAGATATTTGTTATAATTTTTTAAGTTATAATCTTATGTTACCAAAGCTACATGAACAAATGCACTCCAAATATTTTTGTGAATAAATATTTAGTTTCCGCATTATTTCATGTAGCTCTGTACGTGATTGTGATACTGTTAAGTAATAAATGTCAGCTGTTAAGTTCATGAGATTCCTATATGAAATTTATGTAAATTAAATAAGATTATCACGTATTAAATAAACAAGAATAAAATCGGTTTTATATGTTAGTGTCGTGTGAAAAGTATGCGGAGTTAAATTTTTTACAAGTTACAGCCAGCATGTTCTAAATATTTCATCCGTATACGTTTCACATACGAAAATTCTGTATTATCATATACACAACCTGCAAATTATAATAAATAGAAGATTAATAAAAGTATATAAAAACAATTTGTTTGGAAACCAAATTCGACAATTTGTCAATCGTGTAAAATTAATTTTCTTTTTGTATAAGTGCTATTAAAGTTTTTATATCTTTTATTTTTATGATTAAACGAACTCACCTGAGTGATGTTTAATCCTAATTATGTCCTGGTCTTATCCGGATAGGAAAATATGTATAAATGCGATGCACAGCAAGTATTCATAAAAAATAACATTCTTAAGTCTTTTTAAAATTTACACTTTTCTTTTAGGCAAATTTTTGTGTTCTACGATCCACGGATGTCTTTTAACTGCCAGCCAAAGAAATTCGTTCTAAAATTTTTTTCTTGATCAGCTGTGAAAATAAATTTGCAATAAGTAGAGAATTTCTAAGCACCAATGATCAACATAAAAATCGTAAGTCTGTCCTATTATTATTTCGGGAAGTAAATAATCCAACGTTCCGCATAATGTGTTCCGTTTAAATAAACAGTTTAATGATAGGTGTGATAGATGATAAGAATTCTTATTACATCATGCAAAAAATTGTTCTCGAGTAGATATATCAATTGCAAAGTCTTATTATTTTATTTCTTATTTTATACACTATGTTATATTTTACAAATTACTGATTATATCTTTCTCCATTTATATATTTTTCATTTATAATACATTCCTAATGCTTGATAATATTTTTCATACAATTCTACAAGTTTGCATATTAACAGATTTATATGTCATAACTTGAAAAGATTAAAAAATAAATTTGTGATAAAAAAAATTCTATTATTTCGACAGTTCCTCATAATTGCAAAATAAACAGGCTGTGTATCTCACCCACAATTTACCAAATTATGGTTTATACTCTATTTAATTAGGTCCGACAGAAAATTTACTTTTTATTTACAAAATCTTCTCCCTTTTGAATATTTTTCTTAAGCTCCGGAATAGCAGCTTCCAATAATTTTTGCTCAAAACTGCTTAATTTACCCAATCCTAAATTTTTCTCAATTCCATTTTTCTGAAATTTCATAAAAAAAATAAATTATTTATAGCATTTAAACGTATTAATATGTCACGTAATTAATTTTTTTTTCTACTTACACCCAGAAGAATCGGTGTCGAAAAGTACTTGGCATCAGTGACATTCGATCTGACGTATGAGCACTCGATAATACCGGTTTCCCCGTTTAATGCTCTGATTAGCTGAATGCCGAATCGCGCACCGGCAAAAGCCATGGATAAAGTTGCGGATCCAGTTCCCGCTTTAGCTTTAACAACCTCGGTGCCAGCCTCTTGGATTCTTTCGGTGAGTGCTTTAAGCTGGTCGTCTGGGAAAGAAACCGATGGCGTACATTGCGAGATCAATGGGATAATAGTGATGCCGCTATGTCCACCAATAACTGGTACGTTTACTTTCAACGGATCCAGGCCCTAAAAAATTAATTTATCTTACTAATCGTTTTTTCACAATTATAAAAGTATGAAGCAATACACTTTTATCATCTCGAACATTATCGAACTAAATAATATTGAGCAGAAAAACAAATTTTAAATTACTAAGATCGACACACATTTGTTAAAACAAACGAAGTTCAGTTTATCATGGCTGCTGCAGGTTTCATCGTTCATTTTTTTATTTTATTTTACGCGACAGTTTATTTTACGCGACTATATTTTATACCTTTGCTTCCGCGATAAATGTGTTCGCTCTGACGATGTCCAAAGTGGTCACTCCAAATATGCGGTTAGGATCGTAAACGCCCGCCTTCTGAAGCACTTCACTTGCTATTGGAACTGTGCTGTTGACTGGATTTGAGATGATAGCTACGAAGGCCTTTGGCGCGACTTCGGCCACTGCAGCGGCGAGATCTCGAACGATGGAAGCGTTTGTGTTGAACAGATCATCACGCGTCATTCCTGGCTTACGTGGAACTCCTGCAGGTATGATAACAACCTAAAAACAATTTCCAACTTAATAGTGAAAATTTAAAGCGAAGCTTAGTTGCAAATCGTAATGATGTACCTGAGTGCCTTTAAGAGAATCTTTAAGCTGATCTGGACCATTGTAAGCTTTCACCTTCGCTGTGGTATTCATATGTGAGAGATCAGCAGCAACACCAGGTGTGTTCACAATATCGTACAGTGATAATTCCGTAACAAGAGGTGATTGCTTGAGAAGCAAAGACAGTGGCTGGCCAATGCCACCACTTGCTCCCATAACACTGACTTTCGCATCTTGCTGTAAAAAAAAGCACGATATTAGTACTTCAAAAAAATAACTCATTTGAAATACATAAGCAATTATATAAATACATATGCAATAAATTAAAATTTATTTTTTTTCTCAATCAGGTTTCGAAGATATCACGACATGGCAGTTTAACATTGGAGCCGAATTTATAGTTGCATAACGATACTTCGATGATTGCAGCATCGCGATCCGACGGTATGCGAATCCTACGTAACTGATAGGTGACAAGTGATATCTCTCCCGCCATATGTGTCGTTAGAGGTCGAATCTTCTGGTTATCACCAGTGATCCGTGAGATAAAGCAAACATGGCACAATTAATGGCCTATATATTAATAAAAAAAATATGTAATTTTTTTAATATACGCGTGTATAAATATATACACCAATATAAATTTACATAAAACGAAGTGAGATTCCCTCGAAGATATCTTCTCCGAATACGACGTGTTGCCTCACTGAATTGCTATTTTTATTATATACTGGATATTTAGAGATACAGGAGATACGTAAAAATGTTATTACATCACTTGTGGGTATATTTATCTAACATTAATTAACTTCCGGTCGATTAATGAAAAAGAAAAGTAACCTTGCGGTTCGAGGCAGTAATACTTTACCGTAGAGCTTGTGGAGAATCGCTTTGCACCCTGTTGAGTAGCATTTATTGCAGATCTGAAGAATCGGGGCAGCATGTCGACGGCAGTGGATGTCACGTCAAATCGTCAAATGGTCGTAAAAATCACCTGCCAGTATTGCACAGTATACCGCGCAGGCCGCGTAGCGATGCCGATAAGTGTCGACATCTCGCGCTAGGGACCTACAAAATTCTCTATTCATACTTCGCCCGCGAATTCTTCATTTTTTAACCCGCCAGCCCTGCCAACCGTTCGGCGTTCTTCGCAAAAAATTTGCCGCGCGAGTTTCCACTCTTGTTCAAGCGACCGAATCTAACTCACGGTCTTCGAAAGAAAGGATGCCCGGCCTAACAAAATTCGTATCTTTTTCCTCTTCCTCCGTGTGGCTTTGCCTTCGCGGGAAGCGATCGGCGACGTTTCCTGGCTTCCCTAGAAAAACCTAAAAGACCTCTCCCGAGCGTCGAGAAATCAGAATGTCAGCCGTGCAGAATGATCGCGGGCGGAAATCTGCGTGGGATCGACAAAGCGTAATCCGAGTAATCCCAAAGTAATTTATTTGTTTCATTAAAAACTTAGACGTTGGAATGCGACTTCTACACGTGTGACGGGTATAATATGTAAAACTAAACGCTACGATATTCATATTTATAACTATATGCTTATTCCTTTACGATTCCTCACTGGTCAACGCAAATATATATCATGTATATGAGATAATAGAATAATAGCCGTTGTTGCGTACACGTATACATACGCACGTATTTGTGCGTATGTATACGCGTATTGTTCGCATAGCGATAATTAAACTCCTGATGGCGCTAACTACCGCGCGCTGTTCCTCCCTCCCGCTACATTGATTTTCTTTTACAAGCGAATGTTCGATCATCGAGTCGGAACAGGATGCGCACGCGAGACGCAGAGCGAGACAAGCTGAGAAAGAAGAAGAATCACATATTGTAAGTTGCACTCGTCATGAAATTCCTTCCTTTCAAATTTATAAATTAAAAACTGTGCCGTTCCGTTTGTAGGTACTTTTAAAAGTCGAAATAAAATGCAAACCACTCGCGCAATAAATTTATATTAATGAGATTTTTTTTTTTCAACACCAACATTTTCAAGTCTGCAAACTCTTCTTCCCCAAGTTTAAATTTTACTTATCCTCAAAAAGATTGAAACTCTCTCATTTAATATTCTTATTGCGAGTGTTATTTGCACTTTACTGGAAGTGTTTCAAATAATTATTAATTGATGAAGTGATATCAACTCTCTGGAAAGTATTCGAGAGAACCCTCCTCTAACTCTTCCTTTTTTCCCTTCTCAGGTTCGTGATTGGGTTCCTATCGTCGTTTGCACAGCGCATCGATCCCTTGCATCCTGTCCCTACGTTTCGTTTACATCCCGGTCCACTGTCGCATCTCGCGCCACACATACCGAGTGTCTACAGGTATATTTACAGAAATATACAGATTACAATTCCGCCTGGAGCGGAGAATTTCGGTGCACGAGTCTGCGGAGTCACTGCTTCTTTCGATCCCTCAGGATCACCGTCACGCCGTGAGCATGTCTATGATTTTTGCATAAGTCTTTTCTTCTTTTTTTTCTTTTACGTACGTCTAATTCTCTTTATACAATGCAGTGCGACGAACGGAGAACCTGAGGGATCGGCCGCTTGCATCAGCAATCAGGCGATTATCGAAACTGAAAGTACCTTCAGTGAGTTACGAAGATCGCGGTCTGCAGCAGAGATCGGAGGGAGTGAGAAAGAGAGAGTATAGCAAAACGGAATAAAGCCGATTAGAGTTCGTTTCTCTTTTCCGACGTGTAAGTATTGTAAAACGTACTCCTCGCTTACGTTTAAAAACTAATAAACTCTCTACATCTGTTAACGTTCGAGTCACGTTTTACAACAGAACATTAATTACGCGGGTCACACGGCGATTGCACATTTTTCGTTTAACTGATGCCGACAAGATTTTGTACATTTAACTAACAATGTAAATCTATCGACAAGGAAAAAACCCTACTCCCTAAACACGAAGGCCACGAGACGCTAAAATCGATATGCCTCAATTTATCAAGCCTATTCTTTTTAGCAGCACTTCGTTATCCGTTCTATATTGAAACTAAAGTAAGAGCATAGGCTCCTCGAAGAAAGGAGAATAAAAGAAAATTCTACAACGAAATAATTGCAGCTACAAAGAATAGTTCTATCGACGCAGGCCATCTCGTTTCTACTTCGAAAAGGAAGTTGGTGAATATTCCTTTCTCTTCTCTACGTAACTCTTGGCAACACTAAAAGGGCCGACTGCCAAGATATACATTCTTTTGATTTTTCAATCCTGCCCCTTTCTCTGCGGCACTTTTATCGACATAATTTTAAACTAAAAACTCAATTTTAACTTAAATTGTCCTCTATATGCTTGTTTAAAAAATTACGTCTGCCCTTCTAGTCTCAATCCAATCCTCTTTCATAATTTAACAAGTATTTTTCACTAACTCGTCAGTATATATTCTTGTTCTCTTAATTTAATACTCGCACTACAGTCGGGATTTTCGAAGAAAGTCTAGCCATGCCTTCGTTCAGCACGACGAGACTTCTCGACAGCCTACCTAATTTCAATATCTTACAGTTATTTACAGAGATATCTATTGTACAAGCTTTGTGAAAAAAAATCCTCGTCGTTGCTCTCTCTTTCTCTTTCTCTTCATCTCTCTTTTAGAAATTTGCGTGCGCGATAAGACGTTTTTAGGAGCGAAAGCAACACATCGATACGTTCGTGTTAGTCGTTGCTGATTAAATTTTACACACACTACATACACGCGCATATGCACATACATATACACGCACGCACGCACACATACTAAACCAAGATTTTCTTTATAGATCGGATAAATGATCGGTGGTTACCGTACAGCTTTTACTGCAACGAACAGAGCGAAGGCACCTTAAAATATCAAGTGGCGTATTCGGTTATCCAGCACCTATGAATATATATATATTAGCTTCACGTTACTGCTTCGAGTGATTAGTCCAGAAGAGTTTGGCTCAATCGTAAGGGTAAGAGTTCTATATTCTGACTCAAATTTAAAAAATTACCGATTGATCCCAGCCTCCCTCCCGTAAGGAGACATACAGATCATTCTGTTCTCGATTTAGTTTTTTTTTTTTGTCTCGCGGACGCACCAGTTAGTATTTCTCTTAAGTAATTATCCGCTTGTCGAATTTCGCGTACTTGGAATTTTTTTTTCACATTCGTACGAATTTTTCGTTTTTTTTTGTCTCTCATTTTTATTCGTCGGTTTTCAATCCGTCGAAAAACTCATTCGTCTCGAGCGACAATGCGTGAAAGTAAACTTTCAGAAAGAGTCTTTGGGATAGAAAAGTGTCTAAAAAGAGGTCTTGCTGTATGGCGAAAAGTTCGCTTTTAATGATCTCATTGGATCATCGCCGACTTTAGGCACCTACGATTCTATGGAACTAGAATTTATGCAATTTTACACACACTCCATCGTTACGCTCGAACGACTTTTTTTTTTTTTTACACGATTTTCTGCAGCCGCAGATTACTACAGACATCTGTTATCTGTGTACACTTTCGTCGTACTCTATTACCCAATAAATACATTTTTATTCTGTTCTTGGCTTTTGTACGCAAAAAAAAACTTTAAAAAAGGGAGGGAAGTTACTTTTTCCTGCTACAAACTTATCTATTCAGACGTGTCAATGCTACGACCAAAATCTGCGGTTTAACTATAATACGTATACAACTGAAAAGTAAACTAAATCTTTTTTATTTCTTGATTTACAAGTTTTTGTCTCTCTAAATTAAGAACGTAATGTGAAGGAACTAATATAAACGTAAAATGAAAATAAATCAGCTACATTAGCTCTAAAACGGGTTTACATGTATAACGAAAGCGTAACACAACGTATACGTTGACATTTTTAATGTCTCTCTTATATTAAAAACATAATAACGTATTTCGTGCTCTATGATGAACTTATAAAATAAAATATACGGTGAACAATATAATCATTATTGTGTACGGCCATGCAACGAAACATGTGGAGGAGTATTTAATAACGAAGAAAAAAAAAAAAGAAAGAAATGCAAACGTAAAACTCAATAAATATATACGAAATTTTATCTAGATTAAATAAAACCTGTTTCTTATCGTTTGAATGCAATAATCATTATTTTATCGACGTTTCTTTGAAATCGGCGATCGTTAAATAAATGTAAATCGAGTGTTTTTAGAATACTCTAATTTTATGATGAGATAAAGAAAATATCAGTAACGTTTGCGATGTAAAATCATTTTTATCTGCGAAGGCGACGAGTTTTTGTACATTTGTTAGTATGGTTGCCATGATTTTAGCAAAGAAAAAAAAGGAAAAAAAAAAGAAAAAAAGAAAAGAAGAAATTTTTCGACTAACTGAAATATATTACTTTATGTCCCTCATGAAAAGATCTAGGGATCGGCGATAACTAGCACTATCCACCAACTACCGCGTTAAGATATTCTTGATACTTAACTCTATTACTGGATAAGATAAACTCTCAACAGATAATAAGTGATATTATCAAGTCAGTAACTTTTCGCGACAATTTTGCAATGTGTATACCAAACGTAAAGTCGCGTGCAAAAATGTTTTTCTTATTCTATATATATTCAGTACCTTAATTCAAGTCAAGTTTCATGTAATGTACAAGATGTCTTATCTCTCAAGACATTATACAATATATGTGTGTGTATGTGTGAAATATAAATGAATATTTCAATTTTATGCGATATGCAGACCTCGTCTGCATATCGTATAAGATGCAAACATTCGGTAATAGCACAAATCATATAATCGTACTATTAAATAGTGTGAAAAAAAGAGTACGGCCGCATCAATTAAAATCGCGATCAAGTTTCCATAAGATGGACATGGCTTTACGTTAACACAGATTGGCCAATAAAAAATCATAAATAATTTACGCATAGAATAACGCATATAAATAACTTAAGCGAGCTTTCCGCGTGATGAGATATGATTCTCGGAAAAGGAAATAATATTTAAATCTATGTACAAGTACACAGCTCCGCGTTATGATAATTGGGATTAATTTTCACAATCACAAATTTGTACAAATTTCTCTTTCCTACGCCGCTCATATATTTGGTCGTCTATACTATAAATATTAATTTTTATTCTCTCAGCGGTGTACGAGAAGTCCGGATTTCTTTCGTAGCAAAATAATTTTTGCAATCCTGTATCAGAGGTGTATGTATACGTGTTGTATGTGTGTACGTGTATACATGTACTTTCTAAAGAACAATACTAGTTTCTCGTATTGTTAGCTTCTCCTTTCGAGACTAAGGCGGTATGCGTATGCGTGTTTAAATGTATATGTACGTGTATGTAATCGCGAGAAGAAGGATGAAGGTAGCAAACTCTTTCGATCAAGTAAAAGACTTCTATCTCTTGTCTTTGGATTGAAACACGGCGATCTCTACTTTAGGTAAAAGTACGTCTCCCGTGGTTTATAATTTATTCCCTCGTTTTTTGCACGTTTAAACGCGTGGGATAAGAATACGATTAGAATTCGCGCCCAAGTAAAACACCGGTTTTGCTCTGCCACTGGCAGATCCGCGTCTTTAACGAATAGATTGTATTACATTCGTAAAAACATCACCTTTTCACGTGGTCGACACAACAGTGTTCGTCGGCGACAAATGCGTTGGATTTGTCGTTGTTGCTGTCGTAATCGTCGTCGTCGTTGTCACCGTCGTCGTGCTTACCACGTTGGTCACCTGTGCACTCGATTCAAAGGTTCGTACGCTCGAGTCCTTATCTAAACAAGGTCTTTTTACCTCCTTGTGCTCACCGGATGAACTAGATTTCCTCTTGTGCTTCGAGCTCGAAGACGAGTGGGAACGACTCGACGTTATGTGGCTGTCTTTGTTGGTATTACTGCTGGACGATCTTTTCTCTGCATGCCTATGAGTGCAATTATGTTCACAATGACACTTCTTTCTCCTCTCCTCCGACTTTTTCTCGACGTTCTTCGAGCTCACTCGCTCTGATTTTTCGACAGGGTAATTATTTGATAATCCAGGAATACTCAATGCATCATCCTTGTTAGACTCTTCGGCAGCTTTAGGTTCAGATTTTCCATGAGTGGGACTCCGATGATGATGTCGGTCGTGCTTTCGCTCTCGTCTCTCATGATCTCTTCTCTTCTTGTGCCTTCGCTCATTACACTCCTTCTCATCCCTGCATCTACACTTAGATTTCGAATGTGCTGTGCTATGAGAGTCGGACGGCTTTGGCGAATTTTCATCGCTGCTGCCGTTTCTGCTGTTGCTGTGTCTTTCGTTTTCAGTAGACGGAGACGTAGAGGATGTTGCAGATGAAGAGGAATACGACGAGACACCAATTGTCGTTGACGTCGCTGCCGAAGTCTCGCTGCATGGATTACCGTCATTTGCAAAGTCACTGGGTTTTTCATTTTTTGCCCTCTCTTTCGCCTCGTCTTCTGCCATTTCAATCAGTGCCTTAACAGCATTTTCTGTCGCGCATTCCATTTTTAACGTAAATGCTAAAACAGTTTCCATTTCGAGTAAGTGACAGTATCTTTCTAATTTTGAGGGGTCATCTTTAAACCTTTGCTCGGCGATCTCGAAGCTTTCTTTGTGAATCTTTTCTAACACCTCTTTCGAAGCTTCCGAAACTTCAGCGCGCAGCGATTGGCACACCTCTTCAACGTCAGTCTTCGATTTGTAGATAGCTATCTCCAATGCTCTATCCACAACTTCAGTGGCGTACGTTTTAGCAACAATTTGTCGCTGCATCAATAAGTCTTCTTTAAGAACAATTGGCGAGGAATCTCCGTTTCCAGATGTGTCCACCGATGGAGACAATTCTGAGCCGCTCAATCGTCGCTTAGGTTCTTCTTTTAAGAATGACGAACTATCAAACTTGGAAACTATTCTCGTTTCTACTACACCGGTGACGTTTTCTTTATTCAATACACTTTTACTGGATCTTTCGTGATGACTGCAACGGTGTTCCAATTTATGACCGTTGCTATCATATTTTTTCTTCTTGCAAGAATGACAGATGTCGGAACTGCTACTGCCGCTACTGTATGTGTGATGATTACTCGATTTCTCGCTACTACGACGGCGATCTTTATGTTTCTTTTCAGATCTCTTCTCATCTCTTTTGTCGTTGCTCTGCTTTTGTTCGTTGGTTTCACTTTTGGACGATTTAGTGTTACCAAATGGATCCGATGACTGATTATCGCTACTGTCTTCTTTTCGTTTGAGCGATGAATGCTTGGAGTGATGTCGACTTTTACGATGCTTACCGTGTTGATCGGATTTCTTCAAATTACCCTGATATTCGGCCGCTCTTTCTTTCGCTTTTTCGAGAGAATCGATCGACAGTTTCTGCTCTAAACGTTGCCGATTTGTATTCTCTTTCTGTTCGTCGCCTATACCTACAGCTTCCAAAGGCTTTTTCTCTTTGATGCGATGTGCCGATTCATTTACTGTACGACTGTGTCTGATGCTCGTACTATGCTGCGATTCTGGATAATACTGTTTCAGTCTAATGTGCCAAGCAATGCTTGAGACAGCTGAAACCGTTCTGAATTGATGGATGATGTTGCGTGGTAGAAAATATATATCGTTGTCATAAAGATTTATCTTGGCGTAACGAACACCTTGTCGACGTAATTGATTTAGCTTTGCATCCTCCACCCATTGTACGCACTGCGATATCGGCGGCTCGTGCAAATCCAGCTGCAACTTCTCGACAAGTTCGGTAAAATCGCCCGCATAAAAAGCCACGACATCCTTTGTAATCCTATTATAATGAGATGGCTGGCCGCCGTGGACAGCTTTCAGCACACCAACTGCCGCTGTAGTCATTCTATCCAATCCATGACCGACGTGATCGGCATGTGCCTTTGTACGATCCTCGAACATGTACTCTCGAGCTTCGCTAAGCCGTGGTAAATACTGCAAATTTCGCAACTCATTAATGCCCGTCCTGCGTCGTTTATATGGACTTTTATTAATGTCGGCCGTTGGTACTAGCTGTTCGCCCGGTCGGATCCACAAAATAGGGCCGTCATTTGATTCTTGCGGCGTATCCATCTTTACGACGGACAGAGGTCCCCAAGGCATTGTCTAAAATACGACATAATTACATTAGAAAATGCACATTAACACATATGTGAATTTGCAATGTATTTACTTACCATTTTTAGAAATGGATTCTCCTCTAATTTTTGCAATAAATCCGGAAAATATCCCCCAACTTCTTCATGAACAGTGCCCACCAAACTTATTTGATGCAATGGCCCGTATCTAATAGTACCGTTGCTATAAGCTTTACAAACTTGGTCTTTGTATTGAGCCATTGTAGTCGTTTCTATATCACTGTTTCTACCCAATACTCCGTTTTTTACAGTCAACGTGGGATAATTAATTGCCATATAATCCAATAGATCAGGTAAATATGCAGCTGCATTATGTACTATACCCATAACATGATGAGCATTTCCATTTTCATCTTCACCGAAAACCACCTAAAAAATAAAAATCTCCGAGTTAAATATAAAATTAAATAATCTATGATGAAATTAAAATCGCATACAATACAAAGCTATTTCAATTATTTCATTAATTAAAGCTATATAAATGTTATAATAATATAAGAATATTATTATAACATTTACATACCTTGAAGTACTCCTGTGCCAATTCTTGCATTTGTTCATTCGTTAAAGTACCAATTTCATCCTGAAACATATGGACAACTGTCGCACCGCCATTAGGATACGTTTCTATATGGATGAATTTTTTGTACTTTAGGCCTTCCAACAATTCTTTTTTTGTCACTGGATTGCTTAGCATTTTGTAGTTTTTTGTTTGTAGATTTAACCTTAGATTTTCATTAACTGATTTCGAAAAGGGAAGAACCTTGCTACTTAACGAAGATAAAACATGACGATCTCGTTTGCACTGTACACCAATGCTCGCTCGTTTTATTCCTTTGCGTTTGTGACATCGTGAACAATATCGTCTGTCTTCCTTTGAGCGTTTCTCTCTCGAAGACGAATAGGATTTTGAATGTGAACTGGAAGCTGGATTAGCACTGGAATCTGTAGATTTATCTTGAGACGCTGTTGCTAATTCTGTTTTGTGCGATTCTATCGCCGAATAATGACCTTCCGCCCATTCAGATTTTTTAAGTTCTTCCGACTCTATAGGTTCTTTCTTAATCTCAATAGGCTCTATTATTTCTCCTCCGTTTGTAATGTCTTCCTTTGCAGAATCTTGTTTGGCTGGTTCTATTTCTGTAGTGCCAATTTGTAAATCGCTCAAGTTTTTCGGTGACGAACAAAACAGATTTTCATTTACTTTATCTATACGTGTGGTTGTATTGTCTGTGTTTTCTTCGTTATATTTTGCCGTGTCCATAATAACTGTGGAATTTGCAGACATCATGTCTATGGGAAATGTTGTATCTGGACTATGGGGATGAGGACTAATAGAAACTCTTGGTGGATAGTCAGGACTCCTAGGACTGCTAATAACTTCGCCATTACTTTGTGGACTCTCTCCTAACTGTGGTGTATTATTGGAGAAATTCACGCATCCTTCTAATTTCGCTTTTGTAGATAGCATGTGTACCTCTCCAGATAACATTGTGTCGTTGTTACATGTGGAATCGGTCTAAACAGGAAATAAAATTATCAGATAAAGATTACTTTGATGATATTATTTCAACAGTAAAAAAATCTTGTCAATGTAAAATAAAATAATAAAAAAATATTTTATAAAATTGATACATACATGTGAAGTGTGTTCAACTGCTTCCTTTGCAGTTTTTACTACATCATTGTTGCAATGATCTGAACTTCCTGCATAACATAAATTTTATTAAATATGATGTATTAATTTTATTATAAATTATCTGTCTATTTTATAACTTTTATATAACATATAATCAGAATAGCATAATTTTTTATGAAAGTGATTAACTAATTTATTGTTATTTTATTTCAAACTAATAGTAAATCAAAAATATATAATTGAATTTTAACACAGATAATTATTATAATAAAAATTACATAATAATTATTTTAGTTTGTTCTAGTGTTAATTCCATAAAAAAAAGCTTTACATACTTTCTGTACATTAGCAAAAATATATAGAAATATATTTTTATTTTATCTAGACTTTGCACATTTTAAATAGATGTAAAATAATAAATATAAATTATTAAAATTTTTTTAAATCTAAATTTTATAAATATTCTTTGGTAGCAATGTTTCAACAATTATATACATGCCATGCAAGCCATAAAATCTAACTCATTGTAGTGATATTTTTATCTATACATTCTATGTATGTGTTAGAGCAATGGAATGCAGAATTGCAGTTAGCTGTCAGCCTATTGGGACAAGTGCATCCTAACATCGCGAGAGATTCGGATATCAAAGAAATGAGGATCTGTCGCTTGAAAGCATCTTACGAGAGGCTACGTGCGGTGGTGAACGTAACGGGCGAAAATTACCGTCTGGCTCTCCCGGAAGACAAGCGGCGCCGTCCAGGTCATCACCATGGTGAGACATGCTGCGCCGCTGGGGAAACGGCTGCTGGGCCTCGCTGTCGGACTTATTGCTCGCGACCGGTTCGGCCACATCACCAGACGGGCCCGCGCGGCCCGTGTCTCTCCGTAACGCGTGCTCTTCCGTGTTGCCGTGAAATGGTGACGCCGCGGGGAGACCCGTGGGCGTCCTCGGCGTGTCGCGCGTGGATTTGTACGCGCGGCCGTCCGTCTCGTCGACGACGGTGCGCGACGTGGTCCCGGGTGGCGCGGCGCGTCCTGCTTTGCTCCCGGCGTACTCGATCACTCGCTGACTCGTATTATTTACATCACATCCTACGTTTGACACGATACCCGCACCGTCCTCGGATGCCATCTTGATTCCGTGAGCGACATATCCCGGACGCGGCGATACTACGCGATCGCCGATTGGTGAAGGCGCTCGCCGCCGGCGGCGCGCATCGCCCGTTATTCGCCCACGCCAACGTCATCGAGTAGGGATCACGCCAGTAAACGATTCGGTATCATCGGCACGAGAGACATTTTTATCCGCCGAAGTCTTCGGTCTTCTGAAATTTCTCGACTTTTCTGCGAAGAAAACTCGTTGATTCTTCATCGCCTCATCGGCGACACGCCGCGACCGGCACACCGTCGAGGATGAAAATGCATCGCAATGCAAAACGCTCGTGCAGTTAAATATCTTCGTACGTTGACGCGCTTGGTTCAAGATTTCAAAATTCAAGTATTGAAATAAAGAAGTAGAATTTGTTCGGCCTTATCACTTCTAGTCAGTTCTTATTTGAAGATCATAGGTTTGTTCTTTCCAACTGAAATATAAAATCTGACTATGAATACCGGCCTTAGGGTGCGTTCAGAGAAAACGCTAACGCTATCAACTTCATTCACAGAGCCGACAGCGGGATAATGGTAGCGTTCTCTTCGAACGCATCCTTAAACCTTAAATGATATGGATTTAATTCGGCGTCTCGTTTTTCTCGCGTACTTGGCGGTCGTCGCCGCGGGTTCCGTATTTGCTCAGGATATTCTAGGATGCGGCGGCTTCCTGAAAAGCCACGCCGACATTGACTTCACGAAAGTACACGTGAAACTGTGAGTGTCTGCTCCGACGAGAGGTTATCGGAGCATTACACGTCAACGTTTTAATTGAATTTTATGAAATAAATTTATTAGGTACACGAAGACTGGCAGTCTGAAGGACCAGACCGAGTGTGCGCCCAACACCGGCTATTATTTCTTACCTCTGTATGACAAGGGTGAATATGTGCTGAAAGTAAGTTGGAAAGATGCACCATCATTATCATGTCGCTTATTAAATAGTATGCGCTATTTGAGAAAATTGTCATTTTTATGTAGCGTAAATATATTAATTTATTACTAATTATTTATGTCGCTTTAAATAATTATGACGTTTTAACGTTGTCTTTTAGTACACATTTGTAAAATGTTTTTTTTTTTAATTTATATTATTTAAAAGTTTACGAAAAGCTAAAGACGTTTTCTGTATTTTGATATATTAGGTTGATCCTCCCAGAGGATGGAGCTTTGAGCCTACAGAGGTAACATTAAATGTAGATGGTGTCACAGATGACTGCAGCCAGGGAAAGGATATTAACTTTACATTCAAAGGATTTGGTATTACAGGGCGTGTGAGTAATAAACTTTTTTTTGCTTCTTATTTAAAATTATTTATACTGATGAAAATTACGATTTAATGTTGATAATTTAACAGTTATTATATTTAAGTGTTACTAAATTAATATAAATTATTATTTTAGGTGATTAGTTTAGGTACTGATTCTGGTCCTAAAGGAGTAACTGTTTCCTTGTATTCAGAAGTTGTATTCAGCAGTGAACAAGTTCCCATTAAATCAATGTTAACTGCAGAAGGTGGGATATTTTATTTTACTCCCATTCAGCCTGGAAAATATATTCTTGTTGCACAGCATTCAAAGTAAGTGTACAATCTGATTCTCAATAAATTAATTTTAAGTGAATGGTAACAGTATAATTACATTTTTTTAGATGGTCAATTAAAAAAAATAAAATTGAAGTAACTGTTCAAGAAGGAAACACAGAGCTTGCAGACGGTAGTTTAGTAGTATCAGGATATGATGTCAGTGGCAAAGTCACCAATGAGGATGAACCGGTGGCTGGTGTATCCCTTCTCCTTTATGGCGTATGATTTAATTTTTTATTACTAATAAATTTTTTTAATGCAATTATATGTATATATGTAGAATAAAATATTTTGTTTTACAGAATGGCGTTGCCGAAAACTGTGAGCTTCCTCCTGACGAAAAAAGTTTTGAATCGACGGTTGAAACGGCACCGCTTTGCGTTGTGACTTCGGACAATACCGGTAGATTTATATTCTCCAGTTTATCATCTGGCGATTACAAGATAGTGCCTTGGTATAGTCGCAAGACAATCTACAGCATTCTTCCACAGGTTTTATCTTTCAAAGTTACTCACACCAGCGTAGTTCTCACTGAAGATTTTGAAGTAATTGGCTTCACAGTTAGTGGTCTTGTGCGTAGTTCTGCGAATGGACATCCTTTACAAGGAGCAAAGATATTCTTGTCGCAGAAAGAAGTTGCGAAAAAAGCTATTACAGATAAGGATGGAAAATATGTACTGGAGAATATGAAAGCCGGCCAATATATACTTAAAGCAGAATCCCGTACGTAAAACTTTACAACACTAGATACTGTAAAGCGCGCGCGTTATATATTATTTATTTTTTCTTAAAGAAAACTTTTCACATTTTGTAATCGTAGCGGATTTCTCGGTTGTGTGAGGTAGCGGCTATTGCAAAAGGTGATCGTACCACCAACTTATTCTTTTTAAACTTCTGATACTTTCCCGAACGTTTCTAGATACTCGGCGCCGTGAAACCCCATGATTGACGAATTTGTCATTTTATTTAATTTTAATTTCTCGGTTATTTATATAGCCGCATGATTAAATTACCGTTTTTTTTTATTATTATCGAGGATCAGATTGTTAATGTATTTTTTAATAACATTAAGCATTACGAAACGTAAATCTTTAAAATATTTATATCGACAAATTATTCATTTTTTTTTAGCAAATGTACAATTTGGTGATAAAACTGTGAAAATATCTTCTACTTCGCCTGAACTTCCGGTGATGATACCCTCAGCATATAAAGTTTCGGGAAAAGTAACTTTGTCGGCGAAAGGAACGCTACACTTTCGCCGATTATCAATTCAAAATACGGCTGCTACGTTCTATAAGGAACTCAACACCAACGAAAAAACGGGAGAATACTCAGTGTATCTCGCACCAGATAAATATCAATTAAGCGTAATTGTAAGCACTGAAGAAAAAACAAAAGGCTTACAGTGAGTAACAAGTGTAAAAATTAATTAAAATATATATTCATATTTATAAAATTGTAAGAAAGTTATAGAATATAAGGGTTTTATTATATTTTTAGATTTTATCCACTGCAACAAACGATTGATGTGACGTCTCAACCAATTATTAATGTCAACTTCTTGCAATTAAAAGCTACATTAACAGGAACAGTACATTGTTTACCAGGAACGGATTGCAGTCAGGTCTCTGTTACTTTGAAAATACTCGATGGAGTTACAATAAAGACGGTACAAGCTAAAGGTGTGCTGATATAAATGCTACTTATCATTAATTGAATCTTTTTATTAGTGTAACTTAAACTGCAATAACAAATATGGTTTTATAAAATAAAGTAATTTTTTAAATAATGCATTTGCAGTAAGTTTAGAAATTAATTTGATTTTAAGCAACGTAAAATATTTATACCTATTTGTTATTGCAGTATTGCCTATTTAGTTTAATACGATACTACTGTTTCTGTCTGTGAAGTTGTTTTCCATTACTTAGATGGTCAATATCAGTTCACGGATATACTACCTGGCCACTACGAGATTTTCATTGACAATGATGTGTTTTGCTGGGAAAATCCTAGTTACAGGATCTCAATAACGTCCGAACGCGCCGAAGTGCCGCCGTTTAAGCATACCGGTTTCTCCATCACTTTCATATCTTCTCACGAGACGGCCGTAGAGTACTTTGAGCCTAATAATACGAAATTAATAACTCTGCCTTTGAATAAAGGTAGCATGAGACACTGTGTGCCTAAATCTGGAGCATATACTTTTATCCCGAAGGGTTGTCATGTGTATGAAAATTCCTCTTATACTTGGGACACGAATAATGTCTCCCCGATCTTATTACATTCTACCGAACACACTCATAAAGGCAGTATTATAAGTTTAAGCGTGCAAAATAATATCAAAGTAAAAATCGAAGACTCAAATGACAGTGTTACGTAAGTAATATCTTTTGAGAAAAATACTTTACTTATATTTTATCAAACGAATGGAACGTCTTAATTATTTGAGATGTATAAAAATATATACATGCGTATCTTTTTTTATTAATATATTTTTTAATAGAATTGGTCCACTGAAACATATTAAAAAAGATAATGTGTACAAATACGAGTTTGAATTCAAGGCAAAAACGGATAATATGTACACTATTACTCCGTTATCGGACATTCTACTTTTTAATCCACCATCTCTGAAAGTCTTTGGTGTAAATGATTGCCATAATGATATTGCAAGTTTTGCCAGTGATTTAGGAAAGGTACGTAACTATTATTGTATAAATATATTAATATTATTAAAGCAAAAATATAATTAGATTATAGCCGGACATATTTCACCACCGTTGGAAGGTGTAACCGTACGAATAATTAGAAAAGATGAAGAGTCTTCAATTCATACTTTAGTTACGCAAAAAGATGGGATTTACAGTGTTGGACCTTTGGATAAAAAAATCGATTATAGGTATATATCGGTAATACATAGATTATTATCATGACAATTATTAGGAATTAATAAATGTCTGCTATTAGTGTTACAGCTGAAAAAGAAGGTTTTGTAATTACTGGGCCTGATGCTAAAGGAGTTTTCTTTGCTCATAAATTGGCCGAGATTATCGTGCAAGTTTCTGATCAAGCTGATAAATCTTCATTACAGGTAATTTGACAAATAAAATATTAACGCAAAAAAAAATTTAACACTTTGTTATTTTGCAGGGTGTACTTCTGTCTTTGTCTGGTGGTCAAAATTATCGTAAGAACAGTATAACCAGCGAAGACGGAATATTTATATTTAATTCGTTATCACCGGGCGAATATTATCTACGACCCATGATGAAGGAATACCGCTTTGATCCACCGTCAAAAATGATCAATGTCATGGAAGGAGCGACCGTCAATGTGAATGTATTCGGTAACAGAGTTGCCTATAGTGCTTACGGATCTGTTACATCTTTGAATGGAGAACCGGAAGTGGGTTTGCTAGTCGAGGTTCAGGGTGAAAATAATTGCTCCAACCTCCAAGAGGAAGCTACGACCGAGGAGAACGGTACCTTCAGGATTCGCGGTCTTCAACCCAAAGTAAGTATTATCTTAATAATATATTTTAAGCAAAAAATATGCCAAAGTGATTTTAATTGCTTGATACCGATTATAACGTGACGGATTAATTAATTTTGCAGTGCGCCTATGTTTTCCGTCTAAAACCGAATGTGGAAAGTAACGCTCATATACAACATACGATTCCTGCCACTTTACACATAACTTCGGAGTCGGTGCAGCCAGTGGAAGATGTTCGTAATTTGCGCCTAATTGCCTTCCATCCGATCTCGCGCACGGACGTCTCAGTGCACGTCACATCCTCCCAACCGGAGCACTATCGCACGATCAAAATAAAGTTGTGTCGAGAGGATGCTCCTGACTCACCGGTACACGTTTCTAAATTAGATATGCATCAATTCACTAACAAGAACGCCGACAATTACAACGCTGGATTTTTGGTTCATTTTCCACCGTTGCAAGCTGACGGCAGAAAGTATTTTGTTCAATTGGAATCATCGTTATCTCAGGCCGTGCACAAATATCGCACTATGCCGGTCTACTTCGAGGCAAACTCGTCGTTTAAATACGTCAAGTTGGCATTTAACGCAGAACGGAAAGTCGATCAGGGTGAAATGAATCAGACATCGGTAATCGCACTGCCGTTTATCATGCTAGTCGCGCTGGCGTTTCTCAATCGCGATAAGCTTTGGATCTGGTTGAACGCGCTAGTAGAGAGACGTTCTAAACCCGTGCCGAGCTCCAGAACGCCTGTCCAAGCCATTCCCATTGATCCCAGAGCGGATGACATCATAGTCGAACAAATAATGAATATTAATAAGAGGAAAACGAAACCACGAAAAGTATAGATCTTATTATTATCATTTACACAGTGAGACTTATTCGTAATGATGTCAACAGTCTGTCAAAAATGTACAGGAAGGATTGTTGAAGAACTGTCACAATAGGTATGTATTCTCTTAAACGTAAATGAATCATTTATATGTATGTCAAAAGCACTAATAATGTGATTAAACGTAAAACGTATAGATGTATAAGATATGATGCACTGACATGGGCACTATGTCGATTGCATCTAATGCGTAAATCGTGATATGACTGTTACATAAAATAAGATGTACATACAAAAATTGCTGTTATATTCATAAAGTTGTTATTATAAATCTTCTTGCAAATAATATATACAATTCTTATTCTTTCAACGAGATGCTTTATTTCGTAAATAAATATAACAACGAGAAAAAGACAACGAATACCTAGTCATTTTATTTTCAGTTTTATGTTAAATTTAACAAACAGTACTTCACGATTTTATTTGCACTTATTTACGTGGATCTATTTTATCTTAGATAACGAAATACGCCTGAAAAGAAATATAATAAGACATATAACATAACGCATTAAAATTACCATATTAATTGGTATATTAATTATATACTTACCACAGGATTTGCTTTGTACATGCATTGGTTGAAAATCATAGCTATTTCGCACTTATCGCTACCCCCTAAAAACAAATTATAATTATATAATATGTGAAATATTTATAATCAATATAGCGAAAATAATTACTTATAATGTAATTCTTGTGCAAATGTAATTTTTATGTAACATCAAAATCAATATTATTATTTTAACAAACTGATACTTGCCAGTATTACGACATTGGTCTAACATCTCTACTCCAATATGTCTATATGCTTGCGGCAACATCTTGGCCATGAGTTTGAGGTTTAATTTACCATCTTTTTTCATCTACACAAAAGGAAAAGTTAAAAATTTAGCGATTTGGTTTTAATCATTATATCTTCGTTTAAAACGAAAAGAAATTTACCACTCCTCCTTTTTCCATCACACATTTAAAATAGCACGCTAATTTTTCGCCAGAAAAATCACCTACATCTGCCGCCTCTAGCTCCGCTGTAGTTAAAATCATTTTTATCATTATTAAATACTTAGAAAATTTAATTTAAGCTAATGCCATTAATGCGACACATTGAGAAACGTACCATTTGTTGCGCCAGTTTCACCGATGCACTTTTTTCGTATGTTTCCAGCTAATTTCCTTAACTCTGCATGAAGAGTAGTCCAATCTATATCCTACAAAATTATATCAGTAATTTTACAAATCCTTTAATTTTATCGTATTTGTACTCACTTCATCATTAGCGGCATTGGCGACGACGAACTGCGTGAAGACTAAGCAGGCACAGATGAGAATTAAGCTTTCTTTTGCCATTTCTCGCATTTCTCACGAGCAACAAATTTAATCGAAAAACATTTACTTGACCATCTAGAATGACTAGTGCGCGGTCGCGCTGAATCAACGAGAATTTATTAGAGTCTGGGGAACAAAGTGGGAGATAATTAATGAGCTGGCAAAGACAAAAATCAACTATCTGCAAATTACACAAATATATATTGCGTCGGAAGTAGGATAAGCGGAATTTTTAGTACCAGATTCAGAGCGCAAATTTCGAGTGTCACAGTCACATTATATTCTTTAAAATATATTCTGAAAGCACTTTGAAGTGCTCTTTGCAAATCTGTACCGTATGACGTGTAAAACAATTTAAAAAATACTTGTCTCGTCACAAAAGTCTAAAACTTTTTTTTATAGACTCTCAGAAAATGTAAAACAGGAATTGGGGTAGGAATAAAATTATTTAAACCACCGGAAAAAGAAAATTGGTATGATACTTTGTGCGACAGTTTAAATTTTGCTTGCGGTCGTAAACGAGAAACATGACGGCAAACAAACGTATATCAGTAACATACAGTGTACGTAATAAATGACTGTAATTATACAATGTATCTAAGCTATTTCCCAAGTAACAATCGCACGGTAATTCCTTCCGCGTTCCATAGTCTGCAATTTCAAATTTGAAAATTGCACACTTAGACGTCGAACTTAAGCACTATAACTACGTACGCCAGCTGACAAATGAAATGTTTTAATCTTTTAATTATAAGCCGCGGTAATCTTGCGTGTTGTATAACTTCTCGTTATAAGATCGTGCAACCGGAGTTCCACAATTGAATAATCATACTGTCGCAAGATTTACATTGAGTCTAAAAAATTAAATCGTAGAGATTGCTGTTCTATTTTTCTAAAATATAGGCTGAGTCAGAAGACGCAGAGGCGCTTTAAAGTTTTATAAAAAAAAACCTTTTCTTAAATTAATTTAATTATTGAAGGCTAATAAAAAATTAGCGAAAGAGTTAACAATACGATCAATATATTGAAATACATGAGTTTTATTTTTTAAATTAGCAAAACACTCCTCATTTCGATGGGAAAGCTGGCGTCGTGTTATAACGTAATGCTTTTTCACTTAACACGCACGAGCCGCGGCGCTATTTCTGCTCTGCGATCGTCACAAAAGACTCGTTTGCGAATAAACGTTTCAAGTGTATTATAGTTGTAAATCTCTCCATCCGTTGCGTTCGATCATCAAATGTGACCTCAACTGGCAATTGGATCGTTCTGCTGCAATTTGCGATATCAAATTAGGCCTACACGTGAGAGCGCAATCAATTTATCTAGCAATCATATCGATAGAAACAATTTATACAAATAATGTCTTCTTTGAATAAGAAAAACTTCGAGATCATAATTTACAAAGTTTCAATTTTTTAAACACATTGCGCTTCTCTAAATATGTAAAATACGTTCGGTTTTGTGCCGCAGCGAAGGTACAAAAAGCAAAAACGGAAAATATAATCGATTAGATCGCTGAATTTTTTATTTCATGATCGACACATCGTATACGGGTTAATGCGATACGGCTTGTACAGCAGTTACACGTTAATGTAGAAAGTGGTTCAAACGTAAAAACATCTCAACATATTCGGCGAAATTGTATCTTGAGCATTTTGTTCTTGGTCTTCTTCTAGCTATCGTTCTTCCGCGGCTCATTAGAATAGATAGTAAGTCTGAAAAATAAATATTGCAATTGTACGTGAGATCAGATTAACACAATCTGATTTTAAATGATTTGGAATCACTTACTCTCGGGGATAACGTTGCATAACACTTGTTGAACGTGTACGCGTACTCGCAATTATCACCCTTTGCTGCGAACACAGGGATAATTGGCCATTAATTGCTGTACATGATGTAACACGAAGGATCGTGTGTAATCGAAAATAAAATGAAATAATTTGGGTCGTAGAATCAAAAGAAAAATAAATATAAAAAGATTAATTAAAGATTCAAAGCTCTCAATTTTGAAGCTAATTAATTTTGATACTTTTTAAGAAGATTAGATTTTATAAATTTCGAGCACACGCAATCGATCGATGGGGCGAACTAAAAAGAAAAAAGGACAGTAGATACCCAAATAGTTACCGAGCCCCTTGCATTCACTGATCGCTTTCTCGACTTCAGCTCTATAAGCGGGTATTCTTTGGAAGAACGTCAGCATCCCGTTCAGACTTAGCTCTCTCTTGTCGTCGACCAGTCCAAATTGTTCCCAGAGGCAATACATGTAGCACTGAAAGAAATTAAATCAAATTAATATTTTTTTTTTAATAGTTTATTTCGTGTTTCATTACTCACCTTCAATTGACGTGTTTCCGGCCACTGACCGTTTCTCACCGCCTCTATGTCAGCTAAAAAAAAATATTACGTGAATGATATAAATCTAATACATTTATATATTTTAGAAATAACTTCTATTATAAATTTCTTATACCCGGTTTCATGAACGCGAGTTAAATTAATCGGTTGGTTAACTTTTAGGGTTGCAGCAATTGCCGAACATATAACTTATGTCAAAGATACATCAGTTTTATAAAACATGAGTTACAACTCTGAAAGTTAATCGACCAATTAGATTAACTCGCATTTGTAAAACCGAGCCTCCGAATTATTTTAAATATAGCAGAGCGGATCCATCGTGAGTTTCTTAAAAAAATTAGGAACTGGAATTCGAGGCAGGGCGGTTTAGCTGTAACTTTATGCGTCGTCGCGGTTAAATAAAAAGTGCGATCAATAATTTCATTCACGCCGGAGGTGAATGAACTCTCTTGTTGGAATATACCTGTAGAAACGGCCGTTTGCGTTTGGCAGGCATTCACGACACTGGCTGCAGTCGCGATCATCTGATCGGAAACGAAGCTGGGTCTCGTCTGCAAAATAGACATTAATAGACATTAGTCCAGATAGATAGCTAGAGACAAACACTTTCGTAAAAGATATATTCGCGAATTATGACATATATTTTTGTCTATTACATTTTAACAGAAAGATATTGTAATATAATTATTTCTGTTCACCAATTCTTTCAATATTTAATTAATTTTATAATTATTTTAATATTACTTTTTAATACTTAACTACAAATAAATGAAATAAAAAAGATTATTCCTTCTTAATATAAAACCCATTGTTGTTATGCATAGAGTATCTCAAATTTAACTTGCGACGTTGAATGAAAAGTTAAACGATTACAATTAAAAATCTGTACAGAAAATATAAAGCCCGAAAGAAAACATTATTAAACGCACGTCTTATCTTCGGCCGCCCGGAATTGAGAATCCTCGAATCTCTCTGAGTTCTATCAAGTTTCGTTTAAAAGACATAGTCAAACTTAACTCTTTAATTTTCGAAAAATTATAAAAGAACAATTGAAACAATTTCCATTGAATTTTACTGTATACTTTCAATTTCGTTTTCAAAGGGATATAACTTTTCTTTCAAGCCTCCACCCTACAGGATCATCTGTCTCGATTATCACTACCCCGTTTTTGTTACGTACTCCGCAGGACACGATCCATGCTTGGAGGAGGAAACCCAGAGTGAGTGCGAGGAGCTTCATCCTTGATGTCTCTCGAGCTTCGTATCCTTATCACTGTCGCGGAGTCCTCTTCCTCCGTTTCCGGTACGTGTCGACTTGCGAAGGCGTGCGAAGTGCGCGCCGTGCGCGAGGTGAGGGTGCGACTGAACGTCAGAAACGGGAGAGAGAGAGTGGCGGTGGCCGAACCGGGGGATCAGGATGAGAGATGTGACATAGGGTCCAGAGAGAGAGAGACAGAGGTGGAAGCTGCGAGAGCCCTACCGCGCGCAGCCCTGGAAGCTGATTCGAGAGCAGGTCGCCGAGCTATCATCCTTCTCTCTCTTTCATCCTCTCTCGTTCTCGTGTGCCGCCCTTGCGCCATTTTCCGCAAACGATTTTCAATAACAGACGCTCCTGCAGAAAATTCAGTCGAATATAAGGATAGATATTTAGGATTAAATTAGAAAACGTAGCGCAAATTTTTTTTTATTGTTCTCTCGCTTTTTGAAGAAGAGAAATTCAATTAGGCAATGAATAAACTACCTTCGAATACTTCATCCCGTTATCTTTTCGCCTGGATAGTGATTTTTTAATTAACGTACTCGCGATTGAATCGTTATCATGATCGAAATACTTTACATTGCATAATATCGGCGTGGTGTAGCGCGCTCTTTTCATTCATGCGAAGATAAATTACCATCTCTTCGGTACAGAAGAGCTTTCGATTCTAGGCCAGGTCGTACACATAGACAGACGGACTTGATTGGCGGATGTTACCAGTTTATGATCCGACCCTACGTAATATCTCCTCTATTCTACGTCGACACAAATGTGACTCCATCGTCCCGTTCCGTTTCTCAGTCTTCGTTTTTAGGTTTCACGCAGTTTTATGTAACGAATCGTCCTACCGAAACTTATCATCATCATCATCATTTTCGCCCTTGTCACGAGATTCCTAAATTAATTGTGGTCTTAACTATTGAAATATCGTGCACAGATCGAACTAGGAATCGTAAATCCAATCTATGCAAAAAGAAAAAAAAAAACAATTAGTTTAGTAATAAAAAGAAAATTCTTTAACTCTTCATCAATTTTATTCATTCATACCTTTACCTTGTCATGCTGCTCTTCCGCGCGTGTTGCATCAGCAGGCATGCATTGCGCATCTCTGCGGAATATTAAAAAAAAATATTCTACAAAAGAAAAAAGAAATATACAAACGTTGAAACAACCGAACGTTAAAAGAAGCATTTTAAGAACTAAGTCTTTTTACCTTTGCCGTTAGAGTTTTCTTCTATTAATTCGTAACAAACGCAGCAGCACTACCATTTTTCACGCTGTATAACGCCAACAAAAAAAAGTTATTATTTTTTTTTTTTTAAATTAATTTATAAATTATATCATTAATACAACCAAATCTCGCTGCTGCTTCGCGTGATTTTCATGCTTTTAGAAGTAGACAAAAATGCGCGGCGACGTGACACGTACACGTGGGTCGCCGCGAGTTTTCCGGGTCAATACAATTCCGGCGGTGGTGCGCGAGCGCGCCCCGTGAATAACCTCACTTCTGGCCGGTACAGTCGCCGGCGGAATTATTGACCGTCTTCGGTACCGGGACAATTGTTAACCGTCGGCATTTCGCGGGCCTCGGCACGTGGGGCGATCGGGATTGAGGCACGAGGGGGCCCATCGTCGGGGACGCGTACCGCCAGTCGCTTCCTCTCGTCGCGGCTCAGCCACGGAGATTCGTGTTGTGCAATTTACAGGCACACCTGTCGCTCGCGTCCGCACCGCCGCGGACTGTACCGACGGTGGCGCGGTACAGTCCGCGGGATCGCGACTCGACGACGCGTCGAGCCTGCCGCGAGGACTCGCCGGGGCCAACGAGAAGCGGGATCCGCGGCGTCCCGACGCCGCCATCCGCGCGCGCGCGCGCCTCCTCGACATCGGCGTCTGTTCACGCGCGGGGGGATCTGCTCGGGCGGACTGTACCGCGGCGGCAGTTGTATTGACCGCGGATTTCTATCGCTGGGTACTTCCCTATCCCTTTGGTGCGGTTAAGGGCCGCGCGTCTCGGCAAGGAAGAAGAGCCTGAAGCGCGAGGACGAGTCGACGCGGGAGTCGTCCGAGTGAAAGGAGAGAGGAAAAAAAAAAAAAAGGAGAACGGTGACTGCGAGAATCCAAAGTCGACGGCCCTTCGGCGACGCTTTCGACGACGCGCGGACGCGATGCCGACGATTCAGGCGCGACGAAGATGCTCATCGCGGAGTTAATGGATCCCGCGTGAGTCGAGTTGCTCTCCAGGATGCCCGCGAGCGGCCGCGAAACCGAGTTTTGAGAGGGAAAAGGAGAGAAAGAGAGATTCGAAGGCGGCTATCGGTGGTCGCCTCTCGTCACGTGATCCGCATTCTTTCGCGTACGTCACACATTCGCGTGCGATTTAAATCCTCGGTGGCGGCACATCGCCACCGAAGACAAAGAGGATGGGGAAGACGAGAGGCGTCCACGAGACGACCCCCGAATTGAGGAACCGGATGGTGGGCATGTACGAGGCCGGTCTGGGCCTAAGAGAGATCGCCGCAGCGGTCAACTGCTCGGTAAATAAATTATAAATTTAAAACTTTTAGATACTCACTTCTGCTTTTGTTGAATTCTTCTTTCTTCTTTAGATTACTCGGCGATAAATTTACTGATCTGTCTTTCGACTGTTTCTAGCAACGCACAGTGAAAAGGTGGTTGAATAGATTCGATAAGGAGGGTACGGTCGAGACACGAGAGCGTTGTGGACGTAAAAGGGCCACCACTTCGGAGCAGGACGAAGCGATCGTTCGTTTGGCGACTGAGACGCCTATAACAGCAGCGAAAGCAGTTCTTCCTGCATTAGGTCTCACATGTTCCGTAGACACTGTGAGAGAAAGGCTACACAAAGCTGGCATTCACAACTGGAGTCCATCGCGGAAATACATGCAAAGGATTCCATTAGGGTTAATATCTATCAATGCATTTTAGAATCATAAATTATTCAAATTATCTTACAATTATAAATGTACAGCGATTCATATAGAAACGTATATATTCAACTTATTTTTTAGCGATGCGGATGGTGCAGCAATTCAGCAAGCGGTATGGCGACCGACTGGCACTCAGTTAGGCAAGAAGAAATCTTCCAGGGACTCGGGAAAACCTGAAAAAAGTATTGTCACGGTTAAAAAAAAGAGCCCTTCGAAAAAAATCAAATCTCGAGAGACATACAGCAATGATGACGTGCTGTCGGAAAGTCTGAAACAGAATCAGAGAACGGAGGAGCGACAGCAGCAGCAGCAGCAACAACAGGAGCAGCAACAACATCAGCAGCAAGGATTTGTATTTCCTCAACAAAATCTTCCTCCACTGCCTTCCGCCCCTCAAGTCACCGAAATGCAACCTTCTTCGCAGCCCGTGTCTACGAATCAGACAGAGTTTAGCAACGCGTTAAGCTTGGTGCAACAACCGCAGCCCATTTATCAACATCCGGGATTGAGCATGGTACAAAATTGGCCATTAGATTTAGTGCAAGGTAGTCACCACTATCCCCAGGTTTGTCTTGTTTTTTAAATATACATGCAATACGCGTTATACAAGATATTAATCATATTCGTATATACTGACAGGGACAGCCGAATCCTATACCTCACGAGCATCCTCCACCGCAAACGCAACTACAAGAATTACACACACAGCAGGAACAGCAGCAACATCACGCACAACAGGCCCAGCACGTACAAACGCGATTGCAAGACCAGTCGCATCAACAGAATACTCAGTCTCATCATCATAGTATCGATCAGAGATTATCAGTAGACCACCACATTCAACAACAGCATCATCAGCGCTTGCAATCTGGCATATCTAGTCCCGAGCATACGAGCGTGAACATAGGATCGGACAGTTCAAATACTTGTAGCTCTAACGAAAATAGTCAGTCATCTTGCGAACCTCAACAGCACAAGACATCATTGCGGAAAAGCGGCGAAAGATCAGAACGAAAAAAAAAGAAGAAAGGCGGCAAAGCAAAAGGAACTTTAGAAACTAGCGTAGAAATCAGAAATCGCATGATTGGAATGTCTGAGGCTGGATTGTCCACTCTGTCCATCGCCTTAGCGATAGATAGATCGGTATGTCAAAAACTTTTCTTTTATGCACTTTTAAATTAAATTTAGATCGTATATTATAGATTTCTGTATTATGTTATATAAAAATAGTTGTAAAAATTATATTACAAACTCGAGAGAATTAACACAAAAGATTTACATGGACATATTTTTTAATTAAGGAACGTACTGTTAAAAGATGGTTAGAACGTTGGCATAAAGAAGGCAATGTACAAACGAAAGAACGGAAAGGTCGACGTCGAATCACAACCAAGGAACAAGACGAAGCCATCGTCGCGATGGCTACTCAGCATCCTCTCACTGCCGCTAAATACGTAGCACCTGCGCTAGGTCTCAAGTGCAGTGTAGATACGATTAGAGAAAGGCTTCATAAAGCTGGGATACATAGCTGGAAATTGGGCAAAAAACAAAGGTTAACTATTTTCTTTAAAAAAAAAAATTCTTAAGAAATTAAATATAAAATATCTTTTGTAATATAGAAAACAAAACTTACGATTTACATGACGTATATATTTTTTAGTGAAGGCAATGCAGTGCATACAGTTCACCTGTGGCAGCCAAGCGGTAATCGTCCCAACAAACCAAAACTACCCGGCGAGAAGAAGAGAAAAAGCGGGGACAAGAAACGTAATCAGGGAAATGTAAATAATAGCCAAAAACGTGTCGCGCGGAAAAAGAAGATTAATGAACCACCACCACCGAAAGCAACTCCGCCTCCAGCAAACATAATACCAGAACAGTCTGCATTACCATTCCATAATCCCGAAAGCAGTAAGTATCGCGAGTAATTTCTTTATATGTATATACATATATACATTTATTTGAGAAGAAAATTAATTATTAAAAAATTTATTTTTTTAGTGGGAAGTTACGCTTCAGGTCCTAATATAATGCAATCAGTACATAATATTTCCGGGCCGCCTCCTGCACTGCCGCAACCACCTCCGCCACCACCGGCACCACAACCAATGCAACCAATGGGTCCGCTAATGCAACAGAGACCAGACTGTAGATTAGCACCGATAGTTCCACCCGTATCGGGTCCGAGCAATTCCGGCGTCGCTTACCCATCGTGCATGGTCGGCGGCAGTAGTCACGCAAGTCACATGGAACAAACGGATCCTCTAAATTACGAACCGTACATTTGGAGTTTTTAAATAAATCGATAAAATTTAAATTGCATATGTAGGACTGAAAAACTGAGTTACGTTTAAACTGCGCCATTTGCAATAATTTCACTAAATTCTAAATTGATGCGAAGAGAACTTTGCGTACGAGATAACTCTGAGAGTCAACGATGCAGAGATACTGTCGATAAATATAACTTTAATATATATTGCAATATTAGAAGATACATCTATAATTGTTTGTGCATGTGCAGAAAACGTAAACTCGGTGATTTAATTGTTATATATTAAAAAAAGAAGTTATTAACTTTAAAAAGAAACTTTTATAGTAACATACAGCGTTTAGACCAATTTATATCATAAAGTCATGAAGAATACAACTGTAAATATAGAATCGTGTAGAACAGAACAAAGATGTACGTCACGTTTATTTTGCTATAGTATGTCGTCTCTTCAAATAACGCGCAGTCGTAATTAGAAATTAAATTGTACATGAAAAATTGACTTTTATACAATACGATCAAACTTCAATGAATTAAAGTTTAGCATTTATGTTGTACATATTTTTAATGGCTAAAAGGAAACAAAATCTAAATATCAAATAAATTTCATAACAGGTGCAAATATCTATTAATTCGACATAAACTATTTATTAATAGCTATATAAAATAGAAAATTCAAAAATTTTTTAATGAACCCAGTGATGATAGATCTATTTTCGATATGTAACTCGTATATTAGATCCTTTCTTTGTGAAAATTTTATATATTCATATACATTGTAGATGATTTTAGATAGATACCTTTTATATATTTAATTAATACATATGAAACTGCTTTAAAATTATAGTAACTACAGTACAAATTGGCACGTTCCAATTAGAAAAAATGTAGCAAATCAATTTTAAAACAGGCTGCCAAAATATATATATGTATTATACATAAATTTTTTTATATCCTATTCATATATGTATAATTTTTTTTACGTTTAATTCAGGTAACATATTGTAATTACACAAAACACATGTAGTTTTATTTATAACTTTATTTATAATTCTAATTTACCTTTTTATCACGTGAGCTCCCAGATCTGTGCAACATTATTTATAACTGCATTCGGATTATTTTTATGAAACATAAAGTATCCCTGAATCTGTGCCGGACTAATGTTTTTATTAAATGATATAACACTATCCGCAAACTGCTTCGCAAGTGTACTAGGATTCTCGCCTGGTTCCTTGTAAAATCTTAGAAACATTTGCTCAATTTGACTTGCACTGCACCATCCTAAGAGCACAATATCAAAATTATTAATTTATACATATATTTAGATTTATTATTTATTTTATTTTTATACGTACCGATATATTCTTTTACGTCAACTCTGCCTGGTCTAACGAGTGCTGGATCTAATCTATCTAAGTAATTAGTCGTCATAAATAATATTCTACCTTCTGTAGAAGCCACACCATCCAAGCAGTTCAATAAACCGCTGAACGTTACTCTATTGAGACCATCGTACGCTGCTTTGACTGAAAGTAAAGTATATCAGAACATGTTAAGTAATTTATTCATTATTTTATTTTGTTTTATTTTATTTTATGCTTCCGATATTTACTTGCTTTAGATTCTTCTCTGCTGATAAAAGCAGCGTCGACATCTTCAAGTAGGATGATAGTCTGTTGCGGCGCTACTGCTAATAAGTGATTCAGTCTGTCGTCCGTCAGGCCTCTTTCAGATAAATTCAAAACGCAAATACCACGTTCTAATTCTCCGGCCAAAGCGGTAATATACGAAGACTTGCCACAACCTGGAGGGCCGTGTAACAAGTAGCCTCGGCGATACGGTATTCCTATAAAAATAGTTTTTAATTATTAAATAAATATCAGATCTATTTTTTATCGTATCAAAGATTTGTAAAAAAAACAAAAATCTTAAACTTAATACCTCTCTCGCTATACCACGTAGGATTATTGATGAATTCCTGGCAATCGTTTATTATTCTCTCAGAAACGCCGGTATCTAGTACCACCGATTCCACCGGTCTCCTCTTCCTGGCATGCCCAAATTGTCGCCATTCGCTCCCCATAGCGATGTACATTATAGTTTTCCCCTCATGTTCCTTCAAAGCCATTTGTCTGGCTATACAAATTCAGAATTGCTACTGATTTTCCATTGTCAAGTAACATATCTAAATATTTGTAAAAACTCAACCTTCTTCAAGAATATTGAAGTATATGCTTCTATCTTTGCCAAACGCTGTCAGCTGTACAGTTTCCCATGGTATGCCCATGTGTAGATCTAAAGTCTGTTGCTCCCTCGTTCTTTGTACTTTTATCCAGTTCCCTTTGTACCTGTAAAAATTAGCGACATATTAAAAGAAAAACCGGACAAGCCTTAGTGCAATACAATATATCGTTAATATTTTATGCAACAAATATAAGTTTAAAAAATTTAATATTTTTGCGTCCGTGCTCGCTCAAATTTTGACGACGGAAAACATCCCGCCGACCAAGATTCGGCTCGCGAAACTCGCGAGTCTCAGAATGCGTTCACCGCGAGCGTAATAATACATACCTGAAAAAATGAGTTCCTATACTCGGAATAAAGTCGTATTTGGTCTTTACGTGACCAGTATCCCTTTGTTCGAAACTGGTCTCTACAGACAGATGCTGCGTCTTTCGTGCGCCTTTGTGCGTGATCCATTGCAGGAGCCACTGATAACTTTTATCACGGCATGGCACTTCCAGAGTGATCATGTAATGCCGCCTAAAAAAAAAAATAACGTGAATTAATTTAAAGAAGTTCGTCATACAAAATACATTTAATATTAAGCACCGTACCTGAATAATACGGTTCCAAATTGAACGCCTTTTCTTAACAAGGCAGCTCCAGCTCCAAGACCGAATAGGCCAAAGCCAGCGCCAAAGTAAGGATTATCAGACAAAGTTTGTACGTATTCCAAAAATGTCATGATGTAATATAAAAAGTTACCGTGTATTACAAATAAATTATGTAATCAACAATATCTCTTTGTTCAAAACTTATTCACATTTTAATTAACGACTATTCCATAAATATTAATTATTACAGAATTATTTAAACAGGTACAAAATCACTCTGTGATTTGAACTTTGGGAGAAGTTATAGGTTATATCACCAGCGTTTACCAATGATGCAATAGCACCAAGATTAAGAAAATGTTCTCTATAAAACCATTTTGCATAACGTCAACTTATTACAGAATAAAAGTTATTTTTTATATAATTCACACGTTCGAACACATGTTAAAACAGTGGGACATACTACTGAATCGGGAGCCACTCAGTAGTATGTCTAAAAAACGGGGCAAACAAACTTTAGTTTTAATAAAATCCACTACGAGCCATTACTATCGCCATACAAATCAAAATAGTACGAATCAACGATAAATCAAACATTATTTTTTAGTATTATAACTTAACATTACAATTTTTTCTTATACATTTTGTATTTTGGTGATGATAAATGCTAAACAAAATAAAGAAGAACAAAAATTAATAAAATAATATATAAAAAAAAATTAATTTGCAGTCCTATTACAAATGATTATATTTCTCACTTTATGTTACAAAAAGAATCTTTACTACGTATAATGTATCAGTTTTATAACGTCAACTCCAGGTACCACGGGTGTGGCTTGAATACACATGTCGTCCTCTTTCTTTCTTTTCTTTTTTTTTGTCTTTTTTGGTACCACTTTTACAGATACTTTTGCAAATAATATCACTGAACATCTACTTAACAGCTATTTCCCAGCTAATTTAAAACGACATCCCTCTGGCACATCCCTGCACCTGATTAATTCTCAATAAACACAAGAGAAAAAATCACGAAGTTGTTAAAATGGTCCGGGATTATTTCTAATTTCTTCCCTTAATGTTTAACGTTCTATTGTGTCTATGGAGAAAATATAATATGCTCGTTGACGATCGTATAATATTTGTATGTGTATGTATAAATTGTCCGTGCTAATCTCCACGATGTTGGTACGTTTTAGACAATGTATTATTAATGTCGTAACGCTAGAGAATGCATTTACAATATGTACAATGTTCTGGGTCCATGCTTCAAATTCCATTAGATTTTTCTCTTTTACAATCGAGAATAGAAAATAAATAATTAATTAAATTCTTTCCTTCTAAAGTTGCATTGGCCTTTTTCTGGGCAATACAGTTATTTAAATATTATACCTACACATTAAATTAAAATATTATGATTCAAGTCCATGTCAATACTACGATTGATATTAAATTGCAACTAATTTATTTTCTACGCAATATCAAATTAATTGAGCTACGTACGCATTCTATTGTACATTAAAATGCAATGTCTACTACTGTAATTGAAAAAAAAAATTGATATAAGTTTTTGACAAAGCTTATGGATTTTTTAATAATCTGTAGTGCCACGTGAAACATCCTATATTAATAACAACGATGCCTTTTAGAAATAGCTGCCTAAAAAGATACAGAATGAATACCACAAGCACCGATAGCGTCGTTCAATTCGCGTCTCTCAAAATTATTGCCAAGAAATATAAATCTACGGATGACAAAGTGCAAAAATTTCTCGCGTAAATGCAACATGGACCCGGTTACAACGCAGCACATCACATCCGTCGGGACGTTTTACACACGCATCGTTACATCGAGAGCTCTTCTTTCAAATTTTCTTAGAGATAATAATTCCAGCATACATTACACAGTCAATTTCTTAGCCTACGCCATTATAGCTAATTAAAACTCGTTACTCGAGTCCTATTCTTCTCTTTTTCTCTCTTTCTTTCCTTATATACGTCTAATCTCACGTATCGTGATTTAAACGCACCATCGTCGGGAAGTTTACCGAGCGGGACGCAATGAAAGCTTTTGTGGAAGCCTTGAGCAAACCTATCCGCTATTCCAATCTCTAGTAACCAATATTCAGCGGATAGATCTTGATATTATTGTTCACAATGTACTCTCTCTCTTTCTCTTTAGATTATTTAACTTATTATGTCTCAAATTCGCTCTGTTTCTTCTCTCTTTCTCTCTAGTTAATCTTAAACACGAACTTTGAATAATTTAGTTGCGTACTTTTTGGAATCCTTCTTAGAAACTACAGTTTATACAGAGTTTATACAAGACAGATAGATTAAACAAGTATTAAGAGATTATTAATATAAATTATTAACATAAAATACCAGTCGCTAACTGAGCACAATAAAAGATTCTTTTTTTTTCTTTTTTCTTTTTTTTTTTCCCCAACACCGATGAGATAAAAATTCAAAAATAGAAGTTTACGGCTTTAATACGCAACCATTTACGACGTGGAGGAACTTTGTGAAGGACGTAAATGTACTGAAAGGACCGTGTCGGCCCTTCAAAAGGACAGAATTATTTTTGGCAAAAGTTATCGAAGGTGTGCGCTTCCACGACTAAGCACTCGTATTTAATCGTCGATTTTAAAGACTTCGGAAATTGTGCCTCATTATCGGAATATCTTTAAATCAACTAACAAGAAGCAGAAAAGTTTCAATTCTTAACAACACAGAAATCGTACAGATCTTAGCAGATTGCAGATTGTCTTATCAGTAAAACGACTTTACAGTTTCTAAAAAGATATATTAAATATATTATTTAATGTAACGTAACTGTTAAGTATCGATAATTATGCACAGTTTCTGAATTACAATTGTCTTCAAAATACAGATTTATAAGTTCCGACATTTCTGACGTGTACGTTTTTCCAGTCGCGTGGAGCAGCGCGGACGGCTAGGTAGAGTTGAGGACGAAATTTTTCATGAAAAATAGTAAGGACAACTTCTCGAGAAACGGAAGGATGTTCTTTACTACCCGGCTCGTCCCCGACGATGATGCGATGCGAGAAGGGAAGGGACGGTGGTCTGAGACTGGCTCGGTTTTTGGACACAAATTAGCCCGACCTGTGTCTAGCGCTTAAGTGCGTACAAATTCCCCAGTTTTACTCTCAAAGATTAATATTTAACATTCAGAATAAATAGGTAAAATTAGATATTCAGAGTTGATTGCATCAAGATCAGAGTGATTGAATAAACGTTATTTGTCTTTCTAATCTAGGCATTATAATTTAAAAATCTAGAGAGTTTCGTAAATTGAATTATTGCAATGATCTACTTACAAGTTAATGTCGATGATCTTAATAAAATAATAATCTAAAAAGAAAACTTTATTTCAGAATACGGACAAAATGTGACCGATATTAAGAACTGTATAAAATGGGAAATGGTGTTTCTCCATTTGCGTCGTAGACACAGGTGACGCAATAATTACAAGATATAGATATAATATAATAGCGACAATCAATCGATTGATAGTCAATGAACGATCGATAAATTCTCTTTAGGTATTTGTCTCACCGTGATGAAGCCGACAGGCAATAATTACGATAATAATACTAATAATAATAATAAAGATAATAGCAATAGCCACAATAACAAATTTGATTGACAATCCATGATATCATTAATAATGTATACATATACAAATTTATTTGCAAGATGCTCCATTACATTTTTAACTGCACACCACAGCGTCGATAATAATCAGAATAAAATTCATAAAATGCTGCATGTACAATATTTTATAAAATATTATGCTGTATTCAATATAATAATTTAATAATTTTACTAAATTGAGAATGACCTTTTTTACAAATCTATGTGATGTACGCCACTAAAGTTATATCTGTATAATGTGCTACATTTCTGGTAAAATGTAAAGTAAAAAGAGCATCCTGCAAGTTGCAGTGAGCACACTTATCACGATAATTACTCCTACAAAAGTACAAGCGGTAATCAATAAAATTGTAATTAGAGCTCTTGTCGCGCGCCCCTTTGTTAAAACAAAGAACCTTTTCGCAATCTCGATAAACGAGATCAACGACGTTTATGCATCAAATGAGTTAAAATTGACTTGCGAAACGCTTTACAAACGATAATAGAAAACATATACATAAAAATATAAATAAACTTAACTTAACAAGTAATAAAACCTGCGTCGAGTAGCTGCATTTAGTACAGTTAATTTAATAAAACAGTTAACTTCTGATGAACAATAGGTGTAGATTCAACAAGCTGCCAAGAAGTCAACATAAATGATCTACTAAAGCCCATTTAGGCCGTTTCTACAACAAAATTGCGGGGGAAAAAAAATCGTATCGCGCAAGTTTTACAATTAACAACGTATACCGATCTCCGATAATGCATTAAATAAATAAACGTTGGATACTATGGAACTGGAACAACCAACCTCGCGTTCGAAGAGAAAGATATGCTGCTTAGAATTATAATGTAATGCATTTAAAATTTATAAATATTTAACGTAAGAACAACTAAGATTTTTCACATCTTACTCTTTCACGTGTAATTTTCCGTAACGTTATTCGCCAAGACACAAAGTATGAGTCGTTCCAGTTTTCAGCGTAATAAAATATTCCTGTGACTCGACAGCGCGTAGGGATTGAGAAACGATTTCTCTACTTGTGAAACATCGTTAACATAAAATAAATGAGCATGGGTGGACTAATCATCTGAGTGGCGAGTGACCTGAGGTGGTACTACTTGGAAGATGGGTCCCTATATCGTCTATTTTATTCGGCTATCGTTTAAAAATTTCAAAGCTACTTGGCTACAACATTCCATCTACTTTGATTATAAATGCTATCGGTCACGCGCGATATTTAATATTGTCTCTATGGTATGCGGTAAAATTTTTCCGTCGTCCACTATCTACTCCCTCTAAACGGTATAAGTTTCTTGCGTCTCCCCTTTCAACGTACGCTTTTTTTTTATCCGACAAAACGTTCCGGAAACGATTATTATGCGGAGACCATTAACGGAATATATTTTGAATCGTTTAAAATACGTAAAGCGTTAATAAATAAGCGTGCTAAAGCGATAATAGAGCTCGACGAATCGACGTTGACGAAATGGTTTTCTTCGTACAATAAAAACGACCGAGAATATATCGATAGAACGCTCGCGCTAGTTTAATGCACTTAACAGTTTGACACGACTAACGCGCATTATCGCGGAATATAATTCGCGTTAAACATGCAGTAACTACTCCGCGAATAGCGAAGCGCCATCAACGAAAGTGTGTATCTTACACTCCTCTTTGTATCCTAAATACCTCTACTAACAATAGTGGTAACACAAGGCAGAGCTCCCTGAAGAGACTCTATGATATGGAGCAAAATCCATGGGGTGTGAAACTGAACATTTCGAAGCCTTCAAAACGCAGCCCTTACTCCCCGTTCACCGAGCGCGATTCTTCCCCGTATCAATGAGGACGGCGTCGTCGTTTTTTTTCTTTTCTCTTACGTTTTCATTTTCTCGAGCATTCACGCGTATCCCGTCCATCCCTTTTGTAAAAATACGCGTCGCGGTTATTCGACGCGACGAAACCATTATCACGGATAACGAGACTGCGGACGTTCCTTATAACGAAGAAGTCAATTGTATACTTACTAGATTTCCAAAACCCGCGAAACGGGCCTGGTAACGAGCAGTAGAAAAATTCGAAAAAGTTCTCAAAATTCTCGCTTCTCTCAGAATATTTTACTCCACATCTTCATCATTTTCTAGAAGAAATCTCTGCCTAAGTGGGGACGGTTCGTCTGTTGCGACAATCGTGGTCTGCCACGTCCATTCGCGCCGGCAGCGTGTCTCCTGGTATTGCGCAGCTCACGGTCAACTTCGAGCTCCTCCAATTTCATGGTGAGGCCGAGCTTCTGTTGCACTGCTAAGCGTAGCAACTGGTTCAGCGTCTTCCGATCGTCTTCCGCCACGGCGAGCTGCCGTTGAAGTTCGTCCACTTGCGTCACGTACTCTTCACAACGTGCAGCGAACATTGCACGCAGACCTGGACAGCGCATGGTTAGCAGGGTTTAACACAATATAGAGGTAAGCGAATGAGAGGAACGGCGGGATACTGGAAGTGGAAGTAAATTGAAATTTCCCACGAAAGACGAAACAAAAATTAGGCTTCATAATAAAACGGAAGGCACCTTTAATATAAAATTATGGCAGATAAGAAAAATGCATCAACCAAAAACCAGGTACATTATAAATAATTTGCTAGCAACGCGTTTCGAAATAAGCGCGTAATAAAAATGCTTGACTAGTTACACTTAAAAAAAATATGTTATATGAAACAATATGCTTAATAATTATTATGCAACACAGTAATCATGGCAGAAAATCAGAGAGTTTGAAAAATCAACCGCGGTACCCCACAATATTAACAGCAAAGAATTTATTAAGACTAATAGATTTTTTTTATTAATATTAGTAAGCACGTGTTAGTGGGACAAAATAGAAAAAAGATATATTATTGAATTTTACTAATAAAATGCAAGTTTTGTAATAGTATCTTAAAAATGGGTAAGTTTAGTAAGAATTTATAAAGCAAAAAAAATTATCCAATATAATTGTGAAAATATTTCTCTGTGTGGTAATTTTCTATTAAATTAAAAACATCTAATTGGTTAGAAAAAGAAAGATATTTAAAAGTTAAATACTCACTCGAGAATGTTGCAGCGTTTTCTTTTAACATTCTAAGCTCATTCCTTAGCTTGAGCATTGTCTCGTTAACGATGCTCTTTTCGTTTTCGTATTTACTTTTCAGATTTGTTAACGCCACTTCTGCCGTATTTTTATTTGATTTAAGCACTGTTCTTAAGGTGGCAATCTGTTCTCGTTTAGCGGAGAGTAAGGCCTTTAATCTGATAACTTGTTCTTGGAGATCAGTCACGTCTGCCTTATTCTCATTCACAGAAGCTGGAAAAATCGTATTAAAATAATAAATTGCTTATTGTCAAAATTCAAATTACATATTCATATTGTAAAATATTTTTCTAAAATATAAAAAAAATCTGTTTACCCTCGCAAACGTTGCAAATATTGGATTGCATTCCTTTGACTTTGGATAATTCAATTGTGTGTTCTACGGCGTTTCTAAGATGCTTTATTTGGTCCATTGCGGTTTCTATGTGTTTCGCAATTTCTTTCGCTTTACTGAGGCTCTCGAGATCCTTAATCTGGATATCGGTCTTGAACAAAGTTCGGCACCAATCCATCTTACTGTTCTCTTCTTCTTTTTCGGGCACGATCTCTGATTTCTCGTGATCCAGCACTACTCTCGAAGGCGTCTCGCCGTTAACGGTGCATACATGATGGTAGAGCTGCGCGAGCTCGTCGGATAGATTCTGCAGATCGTTCTGAGCGGAATCAAGGAAACCGCCCGCTTCAGCGGTGAGTTTCGACAAAGTGGACACGTCCGACTCGAGCTGCATACTTCTTTGTTCCGTATCCAGGAGCTGTAATAACGGAGGGAGATTTTAAACATGCAGACGAAAACGCGATACCAGGTCGCAATAAATGCATTAAGTAACGTTTTGCCTGATACTGCGTGTTTATCGGAAGTTTGTTCATGAGATGCTTGCAAAATAATATGTATTAAATAATTAGGTAGTAAGGTCTATAGTTCGCGCGTAGTTTTACGACGTAGGTTGTAGATAATTTCTTTCTTCGAGCATCGTGCAAAACAGACTCGGGCCAGTTCCGATCGACATGCTACGTTAGATACATTGTATGAAATTTAGGTAGAAGAAAGGCAATCGATTTTGACTTTTCGTTCCTAAGCGCATTCTGTCTCAAAAGCCACATGATAATGCATAGCACATTATGATCCGTTGGTCATGTCTTTCGAGCACTCGATTGATATTCGTTCAAATGCATTTTATATTAGATTCCATGTAAAAACACGGATATATCTCTACTGCGTTCAGAGAAGTACGACTATTGTTATACGTGGATTTAATTAATGAAATGAATTTATTAGCTTTGAAAATATGAACGGTTAAATATATAAAGAAGTATAATATATAGGAAGCGATGTGAATTGTTAAGACACTGAGAAGCGAGTACCATTGTACGGATCATTAGAGGAGCCAACAAGACAAATTGTTATTAAAATATCTGGTAAATACGTCAAAGGGACCACACGTAACCCAACCTTTTCTCGAAGGCTCTTCTCTGACTCGGGTATCTGAAACGCCACAATTTCTATTCAAAGTCTATCGTTTTTGCACGATGATTGCGCCAGTATCGCATATACTTATACTCTCACCAATAATAAACTCTTGTTTTTTTTCTCTACACCTTATAAGCTATTTTTTTTTAACTTACACCTTCGCTTTTCCTTGCAAGTTTTGCAATAACACATAGTAAGACATCGTAGTAAAACACGAATAATACATGTATACCTTATTCCTGAGATTCGTCAATTCTGTTCTCAGTTGCTGCGTGGAGTCCGAGACAGTTAAACCGTTCTCCAATTCTGACAGATCTTTCTGCAATTGATTAATTTCGCGAGCAGACATGGTACTCCACTGATGATATTGCACAACGGCCTGTTAAAATAGTAGCATTATTAAAATAATATTAATAATAAAGTAATATTAAACTGTTTTACAATGTATTTTTTTCTCTTTTAATTAAAAAAAATCGTATATAAATATACCTGACTGAGTTTATCTAACGTCGTCTCTTCGCTCTGCTTTTCCGGCAACTTAGAGTGAAGATGATGTAGCGATTGCACATGCGCTGCCAGCTGCACTATTCGTGCAACGAACGATTGCAATTCCGTCTGACTCTTCTCAACCGCGTATTGCGACTCACGCAGATTTTGCGTCAGATGAGCCTTCTCAGTCTCCGCGAGCTCCAGCTGTTTCTCCAATTTTTTCAATTCATTCAGATGAATCTCAGAGAACAAGTCAACCTGTTTATCAGTTGCTGACGTGCCTGGCTCTTGCGTTTTCAAGTCCGCCTCGATTCTACGTAGTGCCGGCGAGTCGTCCTCGCCGTCACTACATATCGTCTGGTCCTCTGTGATACCTCGAATGGAAAGCGCCAAATTACTGAGATTGTAGATCGACTCGTTGTTGATTTTCTGATCCAGTTCTTTTTTCAGAGCGTATTTGGCTTCACGCTCGGCTTGCAATGACTCTAATGCTTCCTCCATCTGCTTCTCCGCTATTTTTTTCAAATTCGTCAGTTCTTCAACTTGACTGTTTAGCAGCTCAACCTCTTCCGTGAGTCGTCGAATCTCATGTTTGGCACCTTCAAATTCCACTTGACTGGAACGCAAGCCGGACACTTGCTTTTGCAAAGAAATATTCTCATCCTCTAACTCGGAGTAGTCCTGAAGTAGGCGAGTCTCCCTGAATCTGCACTCTCGTAATTCTGTCCGTAACGACTTGCGCTCTGTCTCCGCCTGCTGATGATCCTTTCCGACCTCTTCGCGCTCCTGCAGTGCATGATCGCGCTCCGACTGCACTCGTTCCAGTTCATGTCGCAACTAAAAACAGTTAACAACACGTCAAAACTCTTTCGTTCGCGCGAGTCCAATAAATACCAATTCGGCACAAACCTGTTTCGTTTCATTTTCTAATTCGATGATCTGCGACTGCAAAGACGTTTCCCGAGCAGCGCTTTCGTTAAGAAGACTCTCTTCTTGCTCAATGCCGCTCTTTGCTGTTATTTTTGTAGTCGTCTGGAACTTTGCTAACGCCTAAAATAATAAAATATGTAAGTTATTTGTATATCACAATAAAATACACATATTTTTACGCGAGTACTATTTATACGACACACCACGAGTGACAGAAATAATGAGTTTCTTGCGTTTCCAGAATTATAAATATTAATGTACCCAACAATACGTAAGAATATTTTTTTTCTAAAACATTTACATCAGATAACTAAATATAGATATCTGGATGTTGATTGACCAATACAGGCATACTGAATGAGTCATTTCACATTTCTTCTACGGTCAAAGTGACATGTTGACCAGTCCTCCTACTTGTTTTACTTCAAGAAAATAGATCAGTATCTCAGTTGCATTCTCATTTCATAAATTCCATGTTAAACTGTTTACTATGCACGAAAAAAATGTACATACGGCCTATTTTTATCATTACACACGTTAATCATCGCTGTCAATCAAGCTGTCGCGAAAGCAGTATCTCCGCTCTTTCGCGGGCGTGTCAACCCTAGATCCAGATCCCCGAGGACGATCTACACTAACCTCCTGCGTGATCTCCAGTTCGTGCTTCGTGTTCTCGTAGACCGCCTCGAGGTCGTTGCACCGTTGCTGCAGGGCGGACTTCTCCTCGAGCAGTGCGAGCCCGTATTGCGCCGACTGTATCTTCTCGGTGGAGGCCAAGTCGAGCTCGCGCGACAGACGCTCGATCTCGGTCCTGAGCTCCTCGAGCCCGTCGACGGTGGCAGCCATTGTTGCACGCACGACGACGTCGACGACGACGATGACGGCGAAGTCGATAACGAGAACGAGGACGACGAGGACGCTGCTGGCCTCTCCCCCGGCGTTTCTACTCCTCGTGTCGCTCCCGCTTTCTCCCCCTCGCCGTCCGCGCTACCACCAGCACCGCGTCGTTATCGCGTGTGATACGAGTGACCGCCGGTCGCCGTGGTTGCGCATCTCCTTCGGTCGATCGGCCGATCTCGTTTCTTTTTTTTTTTTTTTTTCTTTGCTCACCACCGACGCCTCGTGTCTCCGTTGCCTCCTCCTGTCTTCGACAACGCGCGCGACTCCTCTCTGCGCTCCCTGGGCTTCTCACATTCTTCTACAGTGGCCGGGAGCCACCGTCGTTGACCGTCACCGCGGGGAGTGACACCTCCGCGCCGATTTTGACAGACGCGACGACGACGACGACGACCACGACGATTCGGCCGACGGGGCGCGGGCGGGTGAGATCACGCGACAACCGGATGCGCGTTCCGCGATTCTGGTTTTCAATCCAACGTTCCGCTTGTCCGGCAGAGGCCACTCGACCTTCTTCCTCCCTCCCCTTCCCTTCACCCGCCACTCCCGCGGTGACAAAAAGATTTTTCCTCGCCGCCTACCTGACGAGCTCTCGCTTGATAATCGAGACACGTGGATGTCAACGTTCACGCGTCGACGCCACGCGGTTATTTATATTTCTTTCCAGGTCGCGCCGTGACCCGCTCGATCCTCCATTCACTCGCTTTTCCCCCGTGTACTTGCTCATTCATGAGCGAGAGGTCCAAGTGTCGCCCGGCGATAACTTAGATAAAAATGTAGGATCCGCAGCTAGAATGACAGAGTCACAGAAAACTGGCCGGAGTCGAAGGTTTCGCGAGCATCATGTGCGGGCGATTCACTCGTTTAGCGCGGTGAAAGCTCGCTGAAGAATTCCGTTCGAAAATCGCTACGAGTTTACTATCTAATTCGCGTCGGCGAATATTAAACGTTGATTAAACAATCGGGAATCATGTTGTAGAACGATTCTTGTATAACAGCACGTTAATATCGAGCTTTCTCTTCTTGAAATTACAAACTCGTGCGGGATTAGCGAGGCGCAAGCATACCGAGGTGATTGCCAATTATCAATCAGTCAATCAATTCTTGACGAGTCCATTTACGCGTTCACGGCGACGGGCAATTGCCAAGATCCAAACAGGAGCATGCGTTAGCGAAATTACGTAATTCTCGACGATCAGTGATTTATGCGTATGCGTATACGGGCGTATCAGCTGAAACCACAAAGCGTGAATTAATTGGACGGTCTGGGAAATTTTAGAAAGAACCTGAGACTCCAACATTGATTGCAGATTAACTTCACTTGCCAGGTTTAATTAAAGAAAAATGTATTACATATTAAAATTAAAAAGAAAAGGGATTAAACTGAAATTAATCTGCATCGATAGAAACAGCACTTAGAAAAAAAAAAAAAAGATGAAAAATATTACTGTTAGTTAATTGAACTCGTGATTGCTATATTCTGTCTCTAAATACCTCGAGCAGAGGGATGTTAAACAGCTTAGGGACAGCTCAGCTTGAAATCAATTTCATTCCGGTCATATCATTTCATATACAAGATATTTTTAGAGCTCAACGTAATAGACAAATATTAGAAGCTACTTACAATGAATTACGAATCTTAGAATCAATCCTTAAAGGTGAGACTTCTTGGAGAGAGGAAGAAACTGTCGCACTTAGGAAGTAAATGAAAGAAATAGAGAAGAACATTCCTTTGCCTCTCCGTACACATTCTATTTCAAAAATTCAGTTTAAAAACATAACTTCGAATACTCCATAATCCTTTTATTACTTTGTAGCTTATTTTTTTCTCTTCCTCTTCATCCTCCTTGTCTTCTTCCTTCTTTTTTCTCTCTCTCACTCTCTCTCTCTCTCTCGTTTCTTCTTCTTTTTTTTTTTTTTAAGTATTAATAGATTAGTTTAATATATAAGTCGAGCCGTGGACCCGGCGTGCGCCGCCGGTCGAATTAGATTCATATACTGTAACAGTCGTATTCTTTACAATATTCGTACGTAAGTCTTGTAGCAGAGACAAAAGCGCAGGTGCCCTAATCGCACTCTTTTTTTTTTTTACTCTTTATAATAATTATTCGTATGCTCGACTAGACCTTTGGCGCTGCCAACAAATCACGGAGACTGTGTCGCGGAGGGAATCGGCTGTATCTATTCAAACTGTTACTCTCGCATGTGATGTGTACCCGAGTCATTCCCAGCCAGACAGTATAAAAGAGACGTTTAAAAAGTCGAACGACGCTTGAAGTACCGAGACATGCAGCTTTGAATGTGATTTGAACGAGCCTTCGTTTCTTTCCAGCATCGGCGAGAGACGAAGGTTTTGCTAAACTTAAATGAAATCTCATTTAATTTAAAGTACGGCTTAAAAGTGAAAGATACCCCTTTCGGGGTGTCCGTTTACACTTTGCTTTGTCTGGAATACTTGGTCCGACGTGTTTCTGTGTGTCGATAGCGCCAGCGGTCCGCGAAGGTCCAATATAGCGAAGTACAATTTGTTTGATCCTCTCCAAATCTCGTCGTGAGCACTAGCACACCGAAACTACGCAATGAGATCCGGTAATTTTTCTTTTTCTTTTTTTTTTAAAGTCCCGAACAGTGTGTTAAGTGTATAAAATTGTTGCAGGACACCTGGGTTACTATAAGAAATACTGCCGGGTACGCCGCCACCCCGGAAACGGGATGGAGAACGACCCGGGCCATTCTTCCACCGAGACAGTCAGGCACGCCTGGCTTCTGAACGTTAATACACAATTGTCGCTGCTGGTAGAACCACGGAAGTCCGCAAAGTGTACGGATCGCGTGAACGTCGTGGCCAAAGTTCTCTCGGCGTACAGCGACATTCGCGCGATCCGCCTTTCGGACTTGAACAAAGACTCGCCCCGTCCGGAACTGATACTGCGCGTCGCGCTTCTGTTACTACTTGGCGTGAACATGGTCCGGGTATATTCAAAAAAGTATTCGGGATTCTAATAGCGTCTTATACTAATTGCGTTGTTCACGTTGCGCATTACCTCATGAAATCCTGCACAATCAGACGAGTCGCAGCTTCCGCAAACATAATTTCGTCGTGTTTGGTACGCGCGTTTTCATATCTTCTTTCCTTCGTTTATAAGAAAAAATCTTGCTTTGTACTCGCGTCGAGCTTAAGTGGTCGTCCCCTTCGCGTGCAACGGAGAATGATAGCCTTTACGTTTTCTTTTATCCCACGAATCAGTCACAATTTTCTTCGATCGCATCTACAAAAATTTCGTTCCTACAACTTATGTAAGTAAGAAAAAAAAAAAAAAATTAGAATATCGACCTCGGGATATATTCTATACATGAAAAATATAATTTTTCTCGTGAAAATACAAAGGAGAATCGTACCATTGGAATTAGTCACCAGCAACGACCAGAGTATAAGCTAGCTTTTTACAGTACAAAATACAGCTCCTGCACATATGCATAAATATATGTATACACACATGCGCATATATATATACATATACCTAGTAACGAAGTATTTTCAGCAACATGTAAGGATATAGTAAGGTTGGTACACTTCGTTCTGTGGGCTCTTCTTTCCGTCGCGAGCCCATCAACAGTAGTCCCGGTGACGGTATGAACAATATGAATCTATAGTCATGTCATTACAACAATTATGATTGTACGTACAAAATGTGTTAACTTGTACAGACCACCGTGTTTAAATGTGTATATACATACATCTCGATGTAGCGACCATTTTGGTCCTTCCACTTACGTACAGAAAAACCGTAGAAAGCGCACACATCTCTCTTTCGCCCTACTTCATCGAAGTCGGAGGGTATGAGTATAATTGCATATAAACCTGTAAACACTGATAATCCTACAACTATACTCCGTTGTTTTTTTTTTTGTTCGTACTTAATACGAAACTAGACGAGACCGATGATTTAAAAAAAAAAGAAAAGAAAATAGGAAAGAAGACAAAAAGAACGCAAAAATGATGCACAGTACAGCTCTGTGAGATCCTCATTACATCCTTACACTTTATTAAAAATTAGCGTTACTAAATCTTATTTTTATGCATTCAGGGCCGGCATGTGTTCTCGCATATTTTTTTTTTCCCCATTTTTCCGCGTTCGCTTCCAAATTCTTTTCTATTCCTTCTTTCGTTCGTCAATTTATGAGTGTCGGCTAGAGAGTTCGAGAGGGAGGACCGGAGAATACAAGATGCGTGGATGCGAAAAGTGGTGCGACGTGAGCCCGTGCCTTGTGACTCGTTCGCGAATCAATGGCGAAGACGTTCATTTATGTTAACAGGCCACCAAGTGGCGATCTGCTTCTTTTTGTTACTCTAGTTTTTTCAATCGTGCCAGTCATTTTGTAAAATTTACTTTGGTCATTATACAAATGCGAGAACCGTCGAGGGCATGCGTGGAGGCAGTCTCGCGCGTCGCGCAAAACCGAACGCCGAATCTCGGGGGCGAGGTTACATGTGGGCTTCCCGAGAATCCATACATCTTGCATTCGAAAACAATGCGCGTACGAGACGATTCGAAAGTCAAGGGACAGAGGATTCATGTCTCTACTCTAATGCAATAGAATGTTTATAATATTTCGCAGAAGAGAATGGGACCCTACTGCGCACATAATATCCCAGGAGCACAGTATATACATGAAAAAATTTCATGATACTGTCACGATGCCCGGCACGGGCGGCACGACTAAGAAGAAGTTTATAATATTATTACATAGGTTGTTGTAATGCATGGTATATGTATGTGTATGTGTTTAAATGTGTGTATGTGTTGCATACGTGTAAATGTAAATGTTGGACGTGTTACTCGTAGGATGATCTCTGTTCTCATTCACACGCAGTAGCAAATGTACGTGTATGGGTGTCGGATGTGTAACAGCAATAAAAACTTAAAGACATCGTTTAAGAAAAAAAAAAAAATCCTTGCGAAGAGAACAACGGTGGGCAGAGAGGGGAAGGAGATTAGGAATAGGGGTGAGGAGGGCTCTGGGTTGAGGGAGGGTGGGCTAGCTGGCCTCCGGGAGTTGGGAGCATGGAGAGATGGTATCCGATTATGATTACGATGACAACGACGACGGCGACAACGGAGACATTAATGGCAACGGCAAAGACAACGATTGACGCCGCCGAATTAGTTGCATTAATATCGACGATGTCGACGAGGTCTCGTGTCCTCTGCGAATTGTACGCGTCAACGAGACATACGTCCGCACATCCCTACCTAGCTACCATCTCCGGTAGTGGCGCGCGCGACGGTAAACGGCTTATCGTTATCGTTAAGCGAGCGGCACGGATTCCGGTTGTCTCCTACTTCCTCTCCTCCTCGCATTCGCGGCTTATGTGACCAGTCTTGCCGCAAATGTAGCAAGTCTTGCCACCGGCCTCGGTGCAGTTGCGAGCGATGTGGCCCGTCTTGTTGCAGTTGTAGCAGCTCTGCATCGCAAAGCGGCCGGAATCGTTGCCGCCTTCTGGGCAGCTGCGTGCCATGTGACCAGTCTTGTTGCAATTGTAACAACTCAACTCCGGCCCCTGTCAAAAGAAAAGCACGTAGCCGGTGCAATCGATGAACGACAACCAACCCCCATTCTCTACATGGGTCGCAAATTCGCGCTTGCATCGCCTCTGTAGCCGAATGCTAGATCGAATCCCCCGGAGTTCAAGAGGAGGTACTAACCTGCTGACAGTCTTTTGCGATGTGACCGACACCATTGCAGCGATAGCACAGATCCTGATCTTCCTTGCATTCGCGTGCAAAGTGTCCGAATTGGTTGCATTTGAAACACTTCTCTCGGCCTCGTCCAAAGCCGCCGTCCCTGTCGCGTCCACGATCTCCTCTGCCTCCACCTTGTGGGCACTCCCGGGCAAAGTGGCCCATACGGTTACATTTGTAACACGCGCTTGAACTCATTTTTTATGCCTGCAAACGTACAAAGAGATATACACATGTGTCGTTACGTAGCTTAAAAATCATTCGACTTTTATTCATCGTCTCGCCTCGGTCATATCAATTATTCGCTATGCCTACCTAAAGGAATAATTAAATTTACGTTACAAGTATCCCGTCGTTCGACTATTAGCCAAAACGCATATTTCGTATAAATTGATATATGCGCACTAAACGTTCGACCCGAGTAACCTTACACCTTCAAAAGTGCATGTCACGCATACGACACAGACGCGAAGAGTCCCTTGCGTTTCGTGCCCATTTGCGCGTCGCGTCGCAACATATGTTACATTTTACGCGGTCAACGTAATTGCATTACAGCCTGGCGAAATAAAACCGAGAGGAGTGCGCGTCGTGCTGCTTCGCGCGGCGCTCTCGAGCTGGCGCTTATCGAGCTCGCGAAAAACTACCTAGTCAGCGTGGTCGCGTACGGCATCCGAAATTGCGCTTGCGAATCTCGACGGAAAGGAGACGCGAGGGGGAGACGCGAGGAATCTCGGCGTATCCTGTCCAGGGTCGGCGCTCACCCAGTAGCAGCGGCAGCGAATTCGACCTCGCGTCGCACACAGATGACTCCTTAAACGCTTCCAGGGCAGTGAAAGGGGGGCAAGGGAGGGAAGGGAGGGACGAAGCACGCTGGGCGCGTGAACGTGCACTTTGCTCGCGGCTGAAAGAGCCGTGAGGTTCACGCGGTCTCGAGGTGGGCACGCGCGCGCGCGCGCGCGCGCCGGACAGGAAGCGGCCGGCCGGAGCGGACCGGAACGCCGCATGGCGCCGGCCGGAGTCGATCGAAACGATGGCGGTACGCGGGGAACGAAGAATAAGATGGCACCTTTCCCGCCGCGCGCTTGGCCCGCGCGTCCGGTCAGCGACGCGCGCGAATCACGTCGGCGACGCCGACCGGGCGCGCGCACGTGCTCCGCGTGCTCCGTCGAGGTACCTTCGTCCGCGCCTTCGACGCGGCGACAATGGCGGGCGCGAGCGCGTGCACGAGGTCCCGGCGGTGGCATCGCGGGCCATTGACGACGCGGTGCGACGCCAACGCTTGCGTCGCGACACGACGGATAGATGATCGCCCGAAAAATTTTTACCGTGTTCTCCCTTTCTCTCTCGCCCGTCCGACGGTGCACCTTCGGTTTCGCCGCGCGTACAACGTGGCTGGCTCTTGCCTCCGCTCGCGCGCGCTCTCTTCTTTCCTTCCGTGCTCACCCCCCTCCCGCCCCTACCACTTAATGCTCCGCCGGCGTAAGAGCGTATACGTGAATACATGCTTGCGTGCATAGGTGCGTGCGTGCGTGCAAACGGCATACGCACACTTATGCACGCCGCGCGGCACGGCGCGCGAACATGGCATCCGCGAGCGACGCCGCGCGCGCGGCGCTTTTTTTTGCGCCAGGCACGGAGGAGAGATCGCCCGATGGCGATCGCGATGCCGCCCGCCGTCGTTATCGACGACGATCACGACGGCGGCGGCGACGGCGGTGGCGGTGGCGGTGGCGGCGAGGACGCTGCCGTCGCTACCGCCGCCGCGCGTTCCGGCGGAAGCCGTCGCGAGAACTCCGACCGCGGTATCGGGCAATAACCGCTTCCGGGCTTTCCGGCGTTAGAAAATACGCGTCTTGCGGGCGACGACGAATGACCACGTGCCCCGAAGTATCGCGGCCCCCACGACCCGCCGCGAACGGCGAGCCGCTTTCGCTTGGACGGCGGCGCGACCGTGCGCCCGCGTGCCGTTACGCGGTGCCCGCCTCACGCGGCACGCGGCCGCCAATTTCGCCGACCGTTCGCTTACCTGCTCAGCTGAACACGCGGCGAACGAAAAAACCTCTCCGACACCCGCGACGACGATAAACCCACGGATAAAGTGGTGTTTTCCGTGGGAAAACTCAGACCGCACTCGAGAGCGGACGGCTCGCGGTGATCATTGACTGAAAAGAACAAGACTGGCTCGCGATCGCCGCAAGAGCCACTGACCATGGATCACGCGAATCTAGATCGCGCGCTTGTGCGAAACTCGCATTGCATTGGCTGAAATCGCGGAGTTTGGCCACGGCCAATGGCACTCGAGGCTACTACGCCCTCCGTCTACTTCCGGTAACGTTTAATTTATTTTTCACCTTCCTTTAATCTCTGAAAATTAAAAAACAGATAATGTATTAATTACACTGGCATTAAAATTAATTATTGAAATTATTTTGATACTAAGAAAAAAGAGAATTAAAGAAATAATAAAACGGAATACAGCGCCGGTGAAAAAGAACATGGCGGTCGTTTCCGCGTGTGGCTTTACAGCCGCCTTATAATTGCATTAACCGCGCTTCAGCTATGCTTTCCGAACGCGACAAAGTGCATCGACATGCGCGCGACTGACCGGCGCCATCGATGAACGCCACGTATTTGTTGCTAACCGTGTCGCCGCGTACCGGCAAGTGCACAATACACATCGGTGCGTTTTTATCACGGTACTTCGTCCCAGCAGGGACCAGCGGGGACCGAGGTTTCGTTACCCTTTCACACCGCCGCTAATTGTCTCATCGGTTTCAGAGCCCCGTTGACGATGCCTCGCGTTCACGTGGCCGCGCTGATTTGCGCCCTCGCGCTCTACCTGGGTAGCTACGTCGCGGCCGACGTCGTGGACACGGACCTAGTTGTTCGGAGCGTCGAGCGACACATTGACTTACAGTCCCAGTTGACTAAAGTCACCACGCGGATAGTGATCGACAACAGCGGCAAGGATCGTGCCGTTCAGAACTTTCTCTTCTGCCTGGATGACGCCCAAACCAAGTCGGTCAGTTACGTAGCGGCGCGCGTGGAGCCTGGCAAGCAGGAGCTCAAGGTGAGAAAGGCTCAGGTGCCTAAGTATCCCAACCGGGTCTTTTATTCCGTTGATCTCGGCAACCATCTGCCACCTCGTCGTACTCTTACCATCGAGCTGGAGACGATATTCACGCACGAGCTGATACCTCATCCCAAGCAGATCACTCAGCAAGAGAAGCAGTTAGTTAAGTATACAGGGAACGTATATGCCTGCCTACCTTACACCGTTATCAAGCAGACCACATACGTGGCACTGCCTACTCGCAACCTCGAAAGCTACACCAAGATCAAGCCAGTGTCCCAGACTGGCTCGATGTTGGCTTACGGACCATACGAGACTCAGCCACCGTTTGCCTACGAGGAGATGACAGTACACTTTGAAAATAACAACAAGTTTCTTACAGTGACGAGAGTTGAAAGAATTATTGAGATCTCGCATTGGGGTAACATAGCTGTAGAGGAACATATCGATCTTTTGCATACTGGAGCATTGCTGAAAGGACCTTTCTCGCGTTACGAATACGCCCGCGAATCCAAGTCAGGCCAAGCCAGCATTCAGAGCTTCGATACCATCTTGCCAGCGGCTGCCTCCGACATTTATTATCGAGACGAGATCGGTAACATTTCTACATCGCACACTCGTATTAAGAAGGACTCGGTAGAGCTGAATTTGAGGCCGAGATTCCCACTTTTCGGCGGTTGGAAAACTCGTTACACGATTGGATACAATGTACCGAGTTACGAATATCTCTTTCATTCTAGCGACGAATTCGCTTTGGAAATGAGAGTGCTGGATCATATCTTCGACGACATGGTTGTAGACGAAATGCTTCTGAAAATTATCTTACCGGAGGGCTCGCGGAACATCAATCCAGAATGGCCCTATCCCGTGACCTCCTTGCCAGTTGCTTGGCACTATACATATCTGGACATCACCGGGCGTCCAGTGATATCCATGACTAAAAACAATTTGGTGGAGAATCACATACAGAACTTCAGACTGAAATACACGTTCCCGCGACTCCTGATGCTGCAGGAACCGTTAATGATCATGGTGGCGTTATGGCTAATGTTCCTGGCGGTCATAGTATACGTAAGATGCGACTTTTCTATCGACAAGGATGAGGCTTCGGAAAGCAAGCTGAGGATCGCCGGTCAGTGTGAAAAAATACTTGCTGCTCAGGATCGCAGAATCGCCACATACTATAGTCTAGAGGAGCAGCTGGCGCATTTAAAAGTGTCTAAAGACACAAATGGATTTTTGTCCGCGATAAAAGGTATCAATCAAGATTACAAAGCGGCGAACAACGCGCTCAACGAAATCGCGCAAAAGATAAAGACCGAGTCTAGCGACGTGTACGATCGCATTCAGGAACTACAGAAGTGCGATCGTTATCTGAAGGAAATCTACGGCCAGCTGCAAAGCTTGTACTTGGAAAAGCTGATTCCGGGCAAGATCAGTCGTCAGCAATTTATCGACATGGAAACGACGATCTCCAGGAAAAAAGAAGATTGCATCGAGAAGATTAACACGATCATCAAATCGCTCCGGTAATGCGTGTACTGCAAACAAACCCTAGGACCTCAAGAGCAACGACGGTGTTGCATTTGCAATACAGTAATACGCTAAACCTCGCATCTGTTAATATTCCATTCGCGAGTAACTGCCGAGAGAGGATTCCATACATTCACAGAGCGTATCGAGTCACTTCGGAAACACTTATCTACATAGATTAAGATTTATATAAATTAAGATTTGTAATAAATATAGAAGACTAAGCAAACGAAAGATTTTCGTTGTATCTGTTATCTTCAAAAAAAATGTTGTAACAATAAAAAAAAAAAAAAAAATTATAAAAGATATGCAATTATCACTTATGATATTCCTTATACATATTCCTTATATATATGTAAATAAATAATAATAATAATATATGTAAATGTGCGTGGAGTAGAACTTGCAAACCTGAAAAATTCTTTTCGACTGTACTTGTTCGATTAACGTATATTTATTACCGAGAGAAAAAAAAAGGGATTAATGTAATTACACGCAAATTATAGTAGATATACATTAATTAATTATATAATTATATTGTCGAGAAGAGAACCATACGAATAGAGACGGACTGTTTTACGTAGCAAGATCTGGACCTAAGGTCTTTCCTGACTGCTCCAAATTTTATTTGTTTTTTTTTTTCTGACATACATTAAGAGGATCAGAACTAGCGATTGCTATATAAGCGGATCGATGGCATGCGGTAACGAGGATAGCGTCGGGACGATCACTACTGCGCATGGAAGAGCAACGTCACTAATGTCAGTCAGACCTCCGTCTGCCCTCATCCATGTGTCTATCTGGCCGAGCCGGTCGAAACGACGGACACCTGCTAACCTCTTCCGTCTGTTCGAGATCGTGCACCCGCACGAACGACTCTCTACTTAGGAACGTCTCATGATCGCAGCCAGAATGTCCAATTTACGGAAATTCATAGGTAAAAGATCTCGCGTCCGCTCCACGACATCTCACGCGTGTTTTTGCTTCGCGAAGTAAGGTTATAAATATGCGACACCGTCGTCTTTGTATCTGAATAAAATTCTATCCCGACGATCGCGGTTGAATTTTCTCACCCTCGTCTTTTCTAGGGAACGCTGGGTTTATTTTCGTTGTGAATGGAATTTGGTAAATTTTTTTCAGATATCGGAGCCAATTTAACGGATTCTATGTATCAAGGGATCTATCACGGGTCACAGAAGCATCAACCGGATTTAGACAAGGTTTTAGAGCGAAGCTGGAAAAATAATCTTTCGAAGATTATTATCACGGCTGGCAGCGTGGAAGACAGCAAGAAAGCTCTTGAAATAGCAAGAACCGATGGTACTTTTTTATGTGATAGATTACATATATTTTTATTTTTTTTTTTGAAAGTAATTTTTTAGCAAACTTGAATTTTAATCGAGTTAATTTAAAATGAGACATTTGAAATGAGTGATTGACTGTCATTAATCAACAAATTGCAGATAGACTGTATTCAACGGTTGGTTGTCATCCAACTCGTTGCAATGAATTCGAAGAGTGTGGCAATCCAGAGGAATATCTTCAATCATTGTCAGATCTGGCGTTAAACAACAAGGACAAAGTTGTCGCTATTGGCGAGATGGGCCTGGATTACGACAGGTTGAATTTCTGCCCTAAAGAGACTCAAAAGAAGTATTTCGAGCTACAATTATCGTTGTGTTCTACACTAAAGCTACCAATGTTCCTACACTGCCGCAACGCCAGCGACGACTTTGTACGAATTCTGAGAAAGCACAAAAATGAATTGACGCCGGGCGTTGTGCATTCTTTTGACGGCAATCCAGAGGACGCCAATTCTATACTGCAATTAGGTTTATATATTGGCGTCAACGGATGGTAGGATTATTGCAGCATAAAAGCTAAAAAAAAAAAAAAAGAACAACGTAATAATTTAATTTTGTTTCAGCTCGTTAAAAACGGAGGAAAATCTTTTTGCGATTACTACCATTCCATCGGACAGGCTCATGATAGAAACTGATTGCCCTTGGTGCGAGATTAGGCCGACGCACGCATCCGCGAACGACGTTATCACGCACTTTTCATCTGTAAAAAAAGAAAAGTGGCAAGCAGATCAGATGGTCAAAGGACGGAACGAACCTTGCACGATAGTGTAAGTACATTATTTTTTCCTACAACGAGAATTACTTATAAAATAATTTCGTACCTGTGTTGTATACACGATGCTATTTGATTTACTTGCAGTCAAATATTGGAAGTATTAGCGCGAATCAGAGATGAGGAAGAGGAGTATCTGTGCAATCAAATTTATAAGAATACAATGAAGCTCTTCTTCCCGTACGAATTATAGTGCACGAATTGACTCGACACTGTGAAGATTAACGGACTTTGAGTGCGTTGATCCAATATGCACTCGCGGAAGTAATCAGGGATAAAAGCTGTGAACATGTGCAAAATGAAATGAAAAAGAATAAAATAATGCACGCTGGCGAAATTCTATTGGAAGGAGTAAATGAAGACACTCATTTTTACATACGTGGCTTTATGGAAGTGGCTAATGTCACAGTCCACAGATCTCTCTTCCCATGTAAAACTTTAATATATTCTTGTTAAAATTATATTAGCATATCTCATATTCATCGCTATTATTATCATCTCATTATTATTATATTATTATATTGCGATATTTATTAATACTATTCTGCTATTCTTAAAAATATCTCTGCTTTCGTCGCTGTTATTACCATGACCCATCTTTCTTAAGTAATTTTTCCTGAAATCTCTTTATTATCTGTAGCAAGTACTTGTTTACTACATCTACAAGAACAATTACGAAAAAATATTTATTGGATCATCCAATATGTAATTGAATGTATATTCAATCAAAATTCTCAAAATTATAAATGAAAATACAAAATGTTGAATATCGCATTTGCGACGACTTGCATACAATGAATAATCTCGTAAATGGATATACACATATACATTATCTAATAATAATAATTTCGAAAAAAAAATGTGACAAAAAAATATTTATCTTAAAAATCTTCGCATTTGTTTCACTTTATTAGAAGACCACGAAATTTTCTTCGTCAGAGCCAACCAAAACAAGATATAGATTTTCTCTTCGAGATATCACAGGTAAAATGGCTGACGCATTCGTGATCTTCAAAAAATATATGTAACGCTTCCGTGACATAAATAACAAATGCCGAGTCGTGTATTGAGATGGAGGTTTTGTCATCGATGCAATAATTATTTATACAGCAAACCATTGGATTTTATTCATGGCACTTTGGAGAGAGTCTGCACTTTCTCATACACCCAGTCATACGTTTGCACGGCGTACGACTGTGTCGTATCGAATGCCCATATGGCGTAGCTACGAAGACTATCTGGGCTGAGCTTGCCTCTGAAAGGGAAAGGAAAAGAAGAGAAGGTCACGGTCAAATGTTCAATTACTTAATCTCCATATTATGTATAAGTATACTTACACGAAGACATTCGTCTGCAGCCACTGTATCGACGCGTTGGAATGTTCAACAACTTTCTCTCCAATCAGAACGATAGAAACTTTCACAAATTCTAATCCTTGAAGACTCCGAGATTTAATTTGCTCCAAAATCCCTGGAACGTAATGCTCGATCTGTATGAAAGAAAAACGTTGTAAAATGTACGTTATAGGAAAGATCGTACCGTAAAAATTTATATTTTCACCGTTACTTACTGTATCCAAAATAATGGGTACATTCTTTTCGACGTATGCCGCAACATTATTATACATCTTAATTGAAATATTTCTTGCTACGAGATAAAAATCGCCAGCTAATTTAACGTATGGTGTACAAAAGTCTACAACGGCTTTGTAATATTCCGGTGAGCTATCCTTAATTGCTTTATGTCCTGCAGACCAATATAACTTTATAGTAGTCCACGCCTTTTCTACATGTTTCAATATTCCGCTAGTTTTCAAGAATTTTCCAACTTGGGATGCTATAAATACAACATAAAATGCCAATGTATAATAAGGCAAAATAAAATCAATTTCACCAATTTAATTAGAAAGCGATTAGAGGCAGTGTGATATTGATGAGTGTTTGTGACAGTAATGGAAATGTTAGTGAACCATTACCATGGGATGACATATAGATTCCCCCTGAATGACAATCTTATGCCATGGTTAAATATTTGAAAAATGCAAAAATGAGAAGAATTTAATGAAACATAAAATGATCTGGATGACATGCATGACATGAGAAGCAGAACAATGAAGTATTGTTTGCTAAAGTCTCTTACCTTCGAAGGAGCCGTGTTTTTGTGTGTCGAATGCTACAATAGCACCGATCAGAAGTAACAGAAAGAGACTAGCAAATCTCCACGGAAAGCCACGGCTGGAGGACGTCATTTTTTTCAGTAGTGCCTGAAAGAACAAACCGTGTTAGGATATCATTTCTCACCAACGTCTCTGTTCAACTCTACCCGAGCTTCGGAAAACGAAGTCATGGAAATCACGCGTGTGAAACTAAACTACTGGGAGGGATTCCTCTGCGACGCCGGTGAGTTCTAATTGCTTGTCAGCGTCAAACAAACGTGTCAACAACGACTCGATCACGATTTCGGTACATGTTTGCACAACGCCAGGCGAGAGGAAGAGACCGCGTATCTCGCGCACCTTATCAAGGATAATCACTACTGGAGATCGAACGCGCGGAACAGCCAGCGGCGCGTATCCACAATTCTCGTCGTCGTTGCGCGAGTGCAAATCGCCTTGTCATTGTTAAGAGGCGCGGAGGAAAATTTTCCGCGGGCGGGATCTAGCGCGAGCGAGATCTCCCGCGAGAGGATCGGGGAGCCTCTCGTTAATCGGCAAATCGCGTCGTTGCGTGCAAGCGCGCGGAGTCTCTTACCTGCGGAAAAATCAGGGGAACGCGTTTTTCTCGCACGCCAAGCTTCGCCGCGCGCTTCGTGCTGCGAGAAGAGCAAGGAGGCGGCGATTCAGAGGAAAAAAAAGGAAAAACGGTTCAGAGTCGCGTGCGGTGCCGTGCCGTGCGAGCGGTGCCAATGTCGTCACTGACCGTCGCGCGTCGATGGGCGGGGAGGAGGGGACCCGGGACGATCAATAATCACGTACGCTCGCGTAAACGACGGCTACCTTAACCTGCGACGTCTCGCCGCTGCTGCGTGGCGTCGCTCGATCGTGACCGCCGCCGAAAAAAACGAAACACTAACCGGCGCCTCTCGGCACTTAAAAATCCGTTAGGAAGAATCCCCGATTTCGAGGGAACGACCTCTCCTCGAAACTGTTTCCGTGGTTCCACCTCTATCGCTCCCCACCTCTCTCGTTTTTTTTTTTTTTTATTTCTCTTTCTCCTCTCGTTTTGTTAAAGATCTGGGTCTCGGACGAGGCCAGGCGCACAGAGATTACAATTTTTCGCGGAAAGGAAAGCGGATCAGTGTTCAAATGTAGTCGCAGGAAAGACGTCGCGTTATCGTTTCACTGAACGGAGCCGATAGGGTTTGTTTACCGCTTCTTTTTCCATTATATTTTTCAAGGTCCAAGGTCGACTTTGTCGAAGCCGCACGTTTTCACTGAGGTGCCGAACCGAGCGATTAGCATAGAGAGGTAGCCTCGTTGGGACGCGACGAAAGGAGACGCACAGGCGCAGGCTAGAAAATTCGAATTACAATAGGGTCCGTGTGGCGTTCTCAGCTACGTGGACCGCTGGTTGTATGTACGTACATGTGACCAAGGAAGGTTCTGGGGGATGAACGCGAGCGCTGCGTAGAATGCGTAGAATTCCACACACGGATAGGAAGCACGGAGACTGCGACGCGCGCAAATGCCAGCTTAATCTACTGGTCTACTGGCGTTGTTACACGAGGCGAACCGATCAACTTTGTCAAGCCTCTTATCGATAATTGCACGCACACTTTGATAACGAATACTGATTCAGAGCAACAAAGCAATGCTGCTCGGTTGAACTTTTCAATACCGTTCAGCATCACGTATAAAGAAAAAAAAAAATTGTTTACACGTCTTTTTACAGATTTTTGAGAAAACTACAATATTCTGTTTGAGAATGTATGTGCGGATGCATATAAAAGTTTGACATTTAATTTAGAAGTATTAATTTTAAGAATATTTAATGAAATACATTTATATATTTTTATATATTTATATAATGCATCTGAATTCTACTACAAACAGAATAAATTGTAAGATAAATGAGTCCCGGTGGACGTGTGCCAGTAAAAGATTGACTTTGAGACGTAATCACCGCAATAAAATGATATATTACTCTTTAACTGAACTCGCGGCAATTAAATTTTAATTCCTAAGCTCATTCATTTGTTTATCAGTATTCTTTTTTATTTTCCGATATAAAATCAGTTTGGTTGTTAATAAAGCTTAGGCTCGGAATGCGCCTACGGCAACGTAATTACCGTAGCGCAGTTGAAAGTTACGAGATAAAAAATGAGAAACGTGATTAGCAAAGATCTAGGAATTCGCGTAAGAAAATGCTTTCTAAGTTTAATTGTCCGCGACCGTTCAGCGCCCGATTCATGCCGAAGCAGATGAATTTTCTGCGAACTCGCTAAAGTATTGTTCGAGCATTGTGAAAACGCATAATAAATACATTGTATTAAATGGGTTGCATGCAAGTCATGGTTTATTACCTGCTTTCGCACGCGATCATTGTGACGACGGCGGAATCGTATTATTAAAGAAGCGCCATGCTTCAGGTGTCATCAAAGTTGATGATTAGTAATTATGTAGTAATTTTCACTCGTTATTTTAATATTCACTGATCTGTAGGCTTTACAGACGTGACGTAATTCTTAATAAATTATCTTTATAATTTATGCTACAAGTATTTTGTATAATTTTTTTTTTTTTTTAATAAAATATTTAACACAAATTTAATGTATTGTTATTGTTCAAAGTGCGGTAATTGCCTTGAAATACAGGCACTTTAAATACGATATGTTATCAGATACGTATTAATACGCTATCTTAGATAAATATAACGCGTCATTTAATACAAATTTCTCAATCATTTAAATTTATTTATAACATATTTTGAAATACGAATTTTATTTCCTCGGCTTGCTTTACTTCGTATATTACATCAAGATTAAAAATATATAATTGAAATGAAAGACTCACCTGAGACGTTTTCTTACAAGTAAGCGCCAGGCTTTCGTCTTTGGCTTTTTTCCATTTTTCATTATTATTTCGAATAGCTCCAAGGGTTTCCTTCAAATGCTTGGTCTTGAACTTCGGTTGTAAACTAGGAAGATTCGTATCTATAAATATATAAATTTTTGCATTAGTCAAAATGGAAATTTTGCGCAAATTAAATATATTTTACACTTGCAAATGCTTACCAAGATATGATAGAAGAAGACTGGATTGATATAAATGCTTGGTATAAATGGAATTCCAAATAGTGAAGCAAACAGGTTCCTTAACGAGACAGTCCGCGAGAACCTTAATCAGCTCGTGCCTGTAGCTCTGCTCTGATTTCGGTGACACTTTTCCCATTAACATTTCAAACAGTTTTGAGTAACATATATCCTTGTTTCTAAACAATATCGACTGTAAAAGACAGTTGTATCGTAATGATTTTATTATTGCATACCGAAATAATATCGTAAATAATTAAAATATGCCATGCTTATATCGCATTTGTGTCACTTACTCTCAGTTTGTCGATACTTGCGCTAAGATCTTTTCCCAAATTTGCGGGCTGAATGTTTTGAAGCCTTTGAGAATATGTGGTATCCATGATAATCGTCAGGTACAGATCCAGACCAAGATCGTCGACGTTATCGTGTTCGAAAACGAGATCATTCAGAATTTGCACGACGTAACTAGAGTAACCTTTTGTCTCTAACATCGGTGCCATTATTTCATGCCAAACTTTCAAGCCAATCGCAAGGTCCTTCTTGCCGGCTTGCGACCATGCCCACAACAGCGACAGGCCTATGTTTTTTCTGTTCTCATACGAGTTCTTTATAGTAATCAGTTTGGGAATGTTTGCGGCAGTTATTTCGGGATTTAAATGCGCTAGCAGCTGCAAAAATATCTTGTGACCGATGACGGGTACTCCTTTGACCATATCGGTGGCCATTGCCGTGAGAATATTCTCATAAAAAATTTGTATAGTTTGTTGACCCGTCATTTCTACTGCTCGTTCTAATATAGAATAGATTTCCTTAGGTACTAAACTTAATGGGTAGTCCTTGGGTTTTCCTGAGAATGTTGTATCTTCTTTGTTAATAGGTATTTTAATGTTGAGGAAAGCATCGAGTTCCTTCAGCCAGAGTAAGGGAGCCTCAGGAAATCTCATTTGTGCAGTGGCCAGAAGATCATTGAGCTCCTGTGCATTAATCTGTATGCAAAGAATTAATTAAATTATTTAAAATCTAATATATTAAAATATATTTATATATATATATATACACAAAAAGAGATGTAATAACAAATATAATTTCAAATTTAAAGTTAATCTTACAGCATTCAATGCATCCTTAATAGTTTTTGGAGGTTTCTCCTTTGGTTCTTGTTTTTTCTTCTCGGCATGCTGTTGCTGTTTCTGCTGTTGTTTTTTCTTTTCTTCATTTTCCTTTGCCTTAGGTTCTTTTCCTGGTGCCTTCACAGGTTTCTTATTCTCCTTGTTACCATCTAAATTGTCATACAGCGTCTTTACTTGACTCAATGGCACTGAAATAATACAAATACTAAGTCAGAAACATAATTTTTATAATATTTAGGCAAACAGTAAAATAAAATTAATTTAAATATGACTTCTGGACGTTCGTAAAATATGAATACCAGTGCCATATTGCGGCTCTTTATACATTTTATAAGCGAAAGCGGTGAATTAGACGCTCGAGCTGCGTCATTCTTGCATATTGCAAATTAGAGCAGAAGTTACGGGAGTGAAAAAGAGCGCAGGTTATGACTGACGGTACTTACGGAAGTCCTCAACCTTTGGCGCGTTCTCGATGAACTTCTTTTTCTCGGCCTTCGTCAGCTTGTTCGACTTGTCGTTGCTCCTGTCCTTTTTCCTGCTTACTAGTTCCCAGCTGCCGGACGACATTTCGCGGTGACAACGTAGACGAGATTGCCAACGACCAAACGCCGTGCACAACAAACGTGCGTGCCGCTAAGTGCGAGAAGGAGAGATGAAAGAGATGAAAGAAAGAAGAGGGAAAAAAAAATACGGAAGAGAGACGGCGCCGCTCGGAAGGCACTGAAGTTCGGTAAAGAGAATGGCAAAACCTGAGCACTGTTACAACGAGCGTCGGTCCCCACGGTCCCGTCCCGTTGGCGAAGTGTCAGTCATAACAAGGTACGTGGTAACGCATGCGTACTCGCGTAACTGCCACGCGCAACGGCAAACTTGATTCTCTCGCGTATGCACTTATCTATTTTCCTGTTTTATCTTGTATAGAACTGACCCAAAGAAAGTGCAATAAAAGAACGAAGGAACCATGAAATAAACACTTGGCGTTTAAAAAAAAAGAAAAAAAAAGGGGGGGAAGTAAATCCAACAATGTAACTAAAAATAAACATAAATTGTATAATTAGTTTTAATTTTTTATAATTTTCTAATTAAAAAAAAGCAAGATAGAAATGAAAAAATGTTAAGAAAAGTAGATATAGCTCGCGTTCAGTGGCGATGTTGAGGTTCCTTCGTGTTCGAATTCGGAACCGCGCTTCCGGACGACTTCCGGTCATCTTTGCGGCTTCGTCCGGCTGTCGCGCGGTGGCGTTACCGTGTCGTTGCGTCGCGCAGCGCGACGTTCGTGCACCGCGCGCATATGTATGTACGATACGTGCAGCACGCATACGCGATTGCTTCTGCGATAGGAGTTTGAATCTGTCTCGCCTGCGAGGGAGAGCGAGGGTGCCGCGTGCCGCGCCAGCGAGGCCCGTGAACGGACGACGACAGTTACGACGACGACGAGGACAATCCGTCGGCGACGTCGCCTACCCGCGCCGTTACCGATGCGCGTGACGCACGCGTTCTGAGGACGTTGTCCGCGTCGCCCGACAACGCGTGCGGGCGAGCCCGTGACTTTATGCCCAGGTGACCCCCGGTCACGACTTTCACCAACCTGGTTGCGGGACGCGCGATCAGCCGGCCCCGGGAAGCGAGCAGCCCCGACTCGCCACGTCATCCCCGCCCGCGTCGCCGCTGGCGACGACGTCGTAAGAGGATACCTTCAGCCGTCACGCAGGTAGCGGTCCCGTATTGCTAGGTTAACTCGCGGCACGACGCCGCGACGCTTAATCGGGTGGGGGCACTAATTAGGGAACGGCAATAGAGAGAGGAGAGAAAGAGAGCAGAGAGAAATAGAGAGAGAGAAAGACACGCGAGCGTCGTTACCGTTAGCCAGCCTCAGGACCGTCTGCAATTCACGTTTTGTTCTCGAGACGAAGCGCGTGGTACCCGGAGCCGGTTTCCTGGATTACTGTTTACAGTCGGATCTTAATTACGTTCGTTTCAATCATCGTATAACTTCCGTTAATTTTTTTATTCTGTAATATGTTAAAAGAAATGCTGTGTGAAATAGTAAACAAACGTCTTTCTTCTGTTTGACGAGCAGGACATATGCGTTTTTCTATTGAAACAGTTCTAAAGGATTGAATATCTTATATTTGATAAATTCTAACACTTTGTGCTCAATGAAATAGTTGTATTTACACGTACCTGTCTCTCTTGCAGTTAAGTTCTTCCAGACGGAATGGGTAGCAGCAGCCAGCTCTACAGTCTGTCTTGGGGAGAGTTTAGTTCCTCTCTGGCTTCTGCTGTACAGCTGTTGAGAGGACACGGTGATTTGGTGGACGTTACCTTGGCTGCTGGAGGACGTAGTTTTCCAGCACATAAGATTGTTCTCTGTGCAGCCAGTCCGTTCCTGTTGGACCTGTTAAAGGTTATATCACACGTATGATGAAACTAGCATGAATTATACATATAGTTAAAAGATGGCACGAAAACTTACAATGTATCGTCCACAGAGTACACCATGTCAACACCCGGTGGTTATGCTAGCGGGAATTGCAGCGGATGACTTAGAATCTCTGCTGGAATTCGTATATCGAGGAGAAGTGAGTGTCGAACCGGCACAGTTGCCTTCTTTGCTTCAAGCTGCTCATTGTTTATCCATTCATGGATTAACGCCGCCAACTATATTAACAGAGGTATGCGTCTGTTATATCTTTTGTCTCTTAAATAAAAATTATTTTCTGATGCACGTGCGTGTATAATTAGAGTGGAGAAGAAGTTCCTGCATCTGCGATACCTACGGCGTCGAACGATGGTTTGTCGAGAGCGGCGGCAGTCAATTCGTATTACCCTCTGAAACGAAGAAAAAAAAGAAGGAAGTCGTCGACATCCTCTGGAAAATGGCAATGCACTAGTAATACCACTGACAGCGAAAGCAGGCCTTTGGACGACAACAATAGAACATTGCCTTATGAAAGCAAAGACGACGATACCATGGATCAAGGCGATGACACAGGTAATGTAACGTTCGACAAAAATTTCATCCCTTGCTAAATTAAGTTTTAAATGGGAAATGAACTAAGATTTTTTTTTTTGTTGCTTATGAAATATTTCTTAAATGCTGTGCGATAAAAATATTCGTTTTCTATAATTTATCGGGTAAATTTTTCTTATTTCATTAGTTAAAATTTTTTGTGCTTATTACAATTTTTCCGTTGATTATGAAAATTTTAAATAAGCATGCAAGACGATATCAGTAATTTCTACTTGTGTTTTGTGTCCGGTATATTTACGTTCAGCACGGTAGCTATATCACAAACACTATATTTGAAAAGTTACACCGCTAGCAACAGATTTCGTATATTTACGTGGGCCTTTTTTTCGTATCAATTAAAACGGACACAAGCACAACCATCGATCGGGTTGAACTGCATATTTCTGATTGGTCGTCCTTCGATTCGTTCGGCCGTGAAAGCGAGAGCGAGAGAGGGGGATAGAGAGGATAAGGTGGAGAGGAAAAAAGCGAGAGAGAGAAAGAGGGAAACAAATTCAAAGTAAGCCAAAGCAACGTCAGTTCAGCCCTGTATGGTAACATTGTGTTTGTGTCTGTTAACAGCGGGCAACTGCCTGGTTGGAAGCTACGCTAACAATCATCAGGATGACAGTCCGCGGCTTCAAGAGTCGTCCGTCGCGGATAATCATCAGGCAGCGCATCAGGAGCAAGTTACGGACGGCGAATCTCAACTACACACGCTAATGCCTATGCAGTTTTCACCATTGCATATACCACAGTTCCACACATCTCTCAACATGGGCGGCTTTCCATCTGGCCTGGCGTTGTCCGGCTTGACGGCTTCTCAAACGACGCCGAGCGGAGCCGCGAATCAGTCGAAGTCTCGCGGCGCCTCCGACTGTCCGGGTGTTTGCCCGCTCTGCGGCGCGACTCTACGCCAGGCAAGGAATCTCCGCAGGCATTTGTTATCTTCTTGCAAGTTCCGGTTTCACAATTCGACGACGTCCACTATGACACCAACGACAACGACAACGACACAAAATCCTGATTTGGTGTTGTTGCCAGAAATAAAAACTGAGGTTGAAGTGAATTACAACGATCAGTCATCGGTAACGTATGGAACTGACAGTGGCAGTAACGACTGTGAACAAATAGTCTGCAATCCTATTTTACCTTCGCCAACGTCGCACGAGCCCGACAGTGTGGTATCGTCGCCGAACAGTATCCCGTCGCCGACGATCGCTAGATAAATGTATAGAGAACCAACTCACCGAGAGTATCGAAATAAACACGTTATTAATTTTAATTAATTTTCTTGCGATCTTCGTTCGGTTGCAGATTGTGTTACAGTGATACGATACTCAAGGTTGTGGTGAGTGGTGTGACGTGTAAGAACTGAGAGGAGAGATAAAAAGATATTTTGCATTACTTGTATAGTATACAAACATTTAAGCGAATGGTTATTTGTAATTATTGAGGTACGCGTTATTTAACTAGGTAAAAAATTTGGAGTACATTTGCGCGTTTAATTTTATACAAGAATCTTCCACGTTAATATATAAGATAATACGCTAGAATTAATTGAAGCAGATTTAAGCAGATAATAATGATCATGAAATTATTATTATTTTACTATTGGCTTACATGATAATCGAGGTTTCGTGCAATTGTACAATTCAACTTCGTCCACTGCGTTTATTTTACTGCCTTTTTAATCATTCTCCTTTATCATAGACTGGTCTAATAATACATGTCTAATAATACGGGCTATCATTTACCGAATATATATATCGTGAATTTTTAAATCAAGAATCTTTCAACAGCCACTACGTAAAAATGATCGGCGCACATTCCTATTTTGTAATGGCAAGCTCTGCTGCGTACGTGGATTGTTGGCAATAGCACACGCAAGACCTTTTAGTATTTTAATTGAAAAAGAAATAAGACTAACGGGTATAAATGTATCCAGTTTTCTTTCTTTCCCAATAAAGCGCAAATAAAATACGTGATATTTTATGCTATGTTATTTTTCACAAAATACGATTGTGACGTTATTAAAAAAAAACCTTTTTTTTTATCGCTCCATTAATTTTTGTTTTAATATTAGAATTAATTATGTAAAAGCAATAATGTACCTGGGGTAAGATGTTTCAATCCGATAGGTGTCTAGATTAAGTGTCTAGATTCGAATTCATTCTAGGAGACGGATTGTCGAAGGGACGAAGTCTGTCCGATCAGCCGGTGTCGTGCCCGCTGTGCGGTGCGATCTTACGTCAGTCGAGGAATCTCAGAAGACACCTGGAGCTTCTGCACTTCGGTTTGGGCAACGGTGGCAAGCCCGGAATACACTCGAGGCACCGGCGTGTAGCAGCGGCGGCGGCGGCGGTGGCGGCGGCAGACAGAGCCAACGACTTCGGCCTATCGACTTTGGCCTGCGTTCGTCCCACCGCCAGGCTCGATTCTCATCTTACCCCGAGATCCTCCGAAGGCTCAGATTTTCCCCTGGTGACACCCTTGTCGATCGCCTCGTCCGTCAGTTCCGCCTCAAGCGTGAGTCTTCCAGGTGAATTGCAAGTCATTCACAAGTAATTCGATTCTTTAGAATTGTTTCTTTTTTTTTTATTAAAGTTTATTATTTAAAATTATATTCTGTAATAAATTTTTGAATTTAAACAAAGTTATATGGAAGAAAAATATTTCCTAAGTAAAGAAAAGGAAGAGAATTAATAAAAGAAAGATTTCTTCCATGTATAAAACGTTTGAAGAATAATACTGTTAATGATCTCATTGGCCACAAGCCATTGATTTGACTGAGAAATGTTACACAATTGGTATTAAAATTTTAATGTTAACGCTTCACGCGCATTATGTGATGTACACGATATCGTCGAAGGATTAATGGATGCACCGAATGCGTTATCGCTTTCAATAAAGCGATTACACCGCGAACATGTTCGTGCGAATTGCAAGTCCCTCCTTTACGTGGGCATAAATTCTACACTACGCGATTAATAAGCACTGATAATTATTAATGTTTTACGAAAACGTGATTACGACTGGGATATTCGCCATGGAATTTATTATAACACAATTAATTTCTGTGATGTTAAGTTTCGTAATAACTCGTGAAATAATGCCGATAAATATAATAAATTTGAAACGCTTTCCATTCCTTTTTTTACACTCGACGTATATAACATTTTATAATTAATTTAGAATTTTTATTACTTTGTATGTGCTTATTGCAATATAGAAATATACATAAGTTATGGTGTTTAGATCTTATTACCTTGTATCAGCAAAGTCTAGAGCTCTTCGGTGTCCATAGGGAACCTGATGGGTACGGGCTCAACCCTATTGAGTTCCGGTGATCAGAACGGACATCCGCTGGCGGGATCTACCCCGGCCACGTGCAGCTCGTCCATGGTACCGCCGACAAACGGAATTTACTCTTCCGACAGCGGTCCCAGTATGCTGAGCTGCCTGCTACCGTCATTGCCCACTTTACCGTCCTTTTCCGCTTCCCATGATGTGTTCCGACATGGCGAGATGTTGCGCGCAGGGATCGCCTACCACGATTCCTCTCGACAGCACGTCAGACACATGCAGCGCACGGATGTCACCTAATTTCACGTGCCCGCGGAAAAAAGCGAAACCAAGGGCGACAAGTATTAACGGAACGCTGAATAGACTTCATTAAGTGTAGACCTAGCTTATTGAAATATGAATATTTAATGTGATGTGGTAATTATGGACGGGTATTACAAATGGCATTAAAACGTCGCCGTGAAACGCGACGAAATAGCGATAAAATAGTACGACGGTAATGTAAACGACGAGTAGCAACGATGTGTTAGAAATTTTTTACTCGGTGCTATGTACACGAATTTAAATATGTACGAATTATAAATAATAAATTGTTTAGTAATATTAAATACATATATACCTTCTATTTTTAAAGACGGATACACAAACGTAGAGGCTTTTTGAAAATAAGTTTAAAAAACAATTTTTTACTTTTTTTTTTATTTTCCGCACTCGACTACTCATCTCTGATTTGAGATCTTGATTCTCTGAGATCTAAGATAATTTTTAAGATTTTTATCAGATGATCAGATTTATCTCTCCGTAAATCTTCTTACGTCCTAGAATAAAAGGCCAATTTTTTTGAGGCACGTTCACGAGTTTACCTTCCAGGAGCTTCACCACATCGTCGACGTGTCTCAGATAGTGAATATCTTCGAGCAACCTAGTTGTACCACTCAACAAATTGATTACTTTCTTTTCATCGCACTGTAAAATTCATAAGACTTTTGTATTAAATATTGAATATTTTATAATGACAATTTTAGGAACGGAAACAAAATATTAAAATGCAGATTATTCGACTTCTTTGTATTAATAATGTATGATCTTTTTAAATTTGCGAGATCTTAATTTATTTCACGCGGATGAAAAGAGAAAGGATGCGCGATAAGTGAAGACAAGAAGACGTTTACCTGGAAGCTTGCATGTAGAGCACGTATATCTCTGTGGATCTCTTTATTGGCAAGCTGCAACTGCTCTATTTTATCGCGCAAATGGTATATCCAATAATTTGGGTCATCGGAAATTGCCGGTTCTACGTCAGTTTCGATAGTTAGCGCCAGCCTGGTTAACTCGTCGTGAGAAGATGTGTTGTTGGAGAATCGATCCTCCTCGTACTTTAGACGGACCGGTGTCCTCCCAGGATGGCTCCGAAGATCTTCAAGGATAGAGGCCACTTCGTCAATAGCGATATCTCGAGTCTACGGCATAATTTATTATATATCAGTCGGCTGACAAATCGCACAGTAAAATCTCACAAATTATTATTATTATTTTTTTTTTTTTTTTTTTTTTTTTTAAATACGAACTTTGACGGAAATGAAAGAAACTTTTAAATGTAGGTCGTGCTAAGGACTGACTTGGTTCCACCGCAGGAACTACTGTTAACTTCTTTCGTGATGTGAAAAAGCATACACGTACGTTTTCTGCATGTTCTTTTGCGATCGGCAGTTCGTCGTAGAGACACATGGACGTGTTTTGCGCGTCGCTCAGGGTCTCCAAGCTCCAATCGTAACTCTGTATACCGGAAGTGTTCTCCGGGGAAGACAACCTGGTGGCTGGATCTTTATCGTCCCACAAGGAGCTCAATCTGCTGCTGTCGACTGTTCGTACCTCGTCCCCGTCGATCGAAGGGTCGTCGTTTGTTCTCACTGGCGCGTTATAATCAGCGGTTGTCCATTGCCGGTCGAAAGCGGGCGATAAGATCCCGCGTGTCTTGACATTCGGACGCGGCAGGAAATTCAGAAGTATCATTAGCTGCGTTGTACCTGCGTTCGTGATTTCACATTCATTCCACGCACATTTCCTCGCGTCAATTAGTTTGATCGAATTTTGATAAGATATTCTTTAATCTGTAGAGTTTTTTAGCACTGAATCGCGGCAAAAAAAAAGAAATAAATAAATAAATAAATAAAATAAACAAAATAAAAAAAAATATAAAAAAATAATAGCATTATTTCATTGCGGCGTTACATCTATCTACAACACTTATATCCGTACGATTTTGCAACACCCACGTAGCTGGTGAAGAGAACGTCGATCGAGCTCGAGTTCGGATGATCGTTCAAACCTCGGAGCTGCTTCCATTAACTTTCTTCAACCCCTACTCGGTGCAGACTCAATCGAACTCCCGGCCTTTTGCGTGGCCGCAACAATGCGCCGGTTTCGCAGTCTCACGCCACTCCGGCATCTTTACGACGGCGGCGCCGATCCCGAGGACGAAGGAAACAAAGTAAATCTGATACGTCAAGCAACTCGATTCCGCGCATTGGTAAACCGCGAAACTTTATTAGGTCACCTGCGGCAGCGGCGGACGAGTTTCCACGAGCTTGGCTTTACTCGAGAGTCAGTTCGAGAGGGACCAAAGCGCGACCGGCGCGCTTCCTTCCTCGAGTCTCGATCGAACGAAAAGGAAAAAAGGTAACGGAGGGAAGAGCCTCGATTCACGTACCGATTTGTTTGGAGTCGAGACCATTCGGCTCCGAACTCCGTTTTTGATAACGCCACTTCCATTCTTTGCTCTCGCTTTCCGCCGCGAATCTCATCCGGGAAGAAGTAAGACGGCGAGGTGCGGGTATCTGGTACTCTTGAGATCTGATCAACCTGTCTGGGGTGTAGCAAACCGGAATGTCGCGTTTTTCCTTGACGTCGCTGCTGGTTACAGTCGCAGGGTGGCTGTTCTGCATTTAGATCGCTTATTAATCGCGCTGTCATGACCCTCGCGACTTACATTAACGTCTCGCGGTTTCGACAAGCGTGAATGTAAAATTAATAAAAAAAATTAATAAAAGCGAAGATGTTCGATACATTTTTAAACTAATTTGCGGTTTTAAATGACGAGTGCTTACTCGCGTCTTTGCGTGTGCAAGTGGTATCACTCACTCGCCCGGATCGGCTCTTTTACATTTATTCGCCGAGTTATCTAATTAACTGAGCAGTCTCCGACGGCCTGATAATCAGATTGGATACAATTCGTGTAATATGTAGACGTCGTGTGGAAGGAAAGAAAGAAAGAAAAAAAAAAAATTCGTGCCAACGGGAATAAAAATCCACGTTTCGCGAGGCTGACATTTTACAAATGTACCGCGGGTGAGATGCAACCACGTGCACACGGAAGCTTCGTGTGTATGCGTGCGTACGTGTGCGCCCTGTAAATAAACTAAATTCTCGCTGAAAGGAAAGCGCGAACGAGAAATTCGACGGGTGCAAAATTAAAGTGCGCTGCGTTACATCTGGCGCTTATTAATTTAACAGCCATCTCATAGTTTAATTTTGTAAGTACGTTAATGGTGATGGCGATGTGTTCCGCGCGAATAACATTTTCGTCAGATTCGGACAGATATTTTAAAAACACAGTTGAACGCCCTAGCTTTACGCGTTACTCTTTGATGCTGAATTATCTGAATTATTACTAACGAAGTAATTCCGTGGAATATTTTATTATACGCAAAATCTTCACAATGAGAGGAAATTGAAAATTTTATTCCCGCTTCTATTCTTGTATTACTTACTTACATCATTTAAAGTTAAATTAACCAGATAAATCACCAATATTAATCTGTTACATTAATATGTATACATATATTAATAATTTTATTCACATGAATGTAAAATTCGAAGAGTCTCTCGCGAGGATTTTAATTAAAAAAAAGAAAAGAAAAAAAATTTGACCCTTTGAACATTTCAACACGTGTTAATAAATGTTAAATCGTCACAACTCACCGTTTTGCCGGCGTCTCTCTCAAAAAGATCGAAATCGTGTCGCGTGAACGAGCTCAGCTCGATTATTTCGCAGATCTTATTCTCCTCGCTCCTTTTGGACACATCCCGCGCGAAGTCACAGCTTTCGGAATCGTTCGAATCGGTGGAGGACAAAAACGATCCGAGTGATCGATGACGATTCTTAACGCGATACGCTTTCGACGACTCCGTGATATCCAGATCGCTCAGCCACCAGCCGAAGTTTCCTTCACGGCCGGGCGACGAGTCGCGCCCGCCGGCGTCTCTTCCGTCCAGATAAAACATCACCCGGCAATCCCTGACGTTTTCCAATGAACGTGTTGCGGGTGCAGATATTAACGCGCCCGGAAATATTGCCTGCAAGTAGAAACGGATTGACGGGCGGAAGAAATCGAGTTTCGCAGTAATTCCCGCTGAACGGGGAATGCCTGAAACGCGGGCGGCCGTGTCTCGAGATTTGCGCTCGCGACGAGCACAATCCCGATTTGTCGATAAATAAATTCTACCAGACTTCGATTTGTCAGCGGCGAGCCTCGCGCCAAGTTTCGACGATAAGTCCCCGTACTCTCTCAGACGCGCGTTTCCTCTTTTCGAACCTTTGGAAATTGGAAATAACTTGAAAATTCCTTGCCACGAACACGCGGCGCGGTAAGGTAAAAAGCAACGCGGCTGCGGTATCGCGATGCGATTGATAATTATTACAAAATCGAAGAAAATACAATCATTAAAGAATACGCGAATGTAATATTTCCAAGTTGAATTTCGATCGCACGAGATAATAACAAGCGAACGATTTTATGGTAATTGATGAAAAAGCTTCAGCTACTCGCGCAACTTTGTTGCAGTGTTCTCATTCGAAAAACATCTGCGAAGGGAAATGTGCAGATAAAACGACCCGTTTCAGCTACGTTCTTCTTTTATTATTAATTTTATCCGAGTTTTGTTCCGCTTTCTTGATCATTCTGCTTGAGCTGGATTCGCAAAGATATAGCGCGACTGAAAATGCATGAATGGCACGGGGCTGCATTAAATTCCCAGCGTGTTATACGTTAAACATTAAATCTTTCACGAGTCAAACCGGGGGACTGTGGGTGTTTTACAGATGGAAACTCATACAGCGTTTCAACTTCGTTTATCCAGTAATGTCACTTAAGTATGCACTTAGCGTATGTGTGCGCCGAACAAGCGGTGAATTTTTCATTTCGTCCGGAATCTCACGCGCATCCCGCGCTCGCAAGAGGGCTTGCAAAATTCAACGGCCACCGATGCGTTTAATTAGCGGTGCAATTTACATCGGCGCACTTCTATCGATTCTGTATCGCCGCTGTTTATTAGCGTTTTCAATGTCATTGGGCGGCTATAATGATATATTGCGCACATGCATGCGATCGCGATGATTCCCGGCGACTGACGGGGAACGACGTGTCTGCGGGCACTATTCTGTATTCGCGATAACTCGCTGACCCGCGTATGCCGTGATAATTTCAACCGTAGATCGGCTGTCCGAACGCACGTATGCCTGTACGCGCGTGTGTGTAATCGCGCATCGTCATGATGTTGCTAAACAGCCTGGTAAGCGCGTGCAAATAACGCGATCGGAATTACACGGCGATATAATTTGACGAAGAGAATCGTGAATAAAAATAAAAAATAAAAAAAAAAGAAGAAAAAGTCTCTTGAAACTTTAATGAAATAAATCCTGAGGAGCGTAAATAGAAAATTAAGTCTGGAACGACGTTTGCACAAGAAATTGAAATTAAACTGACGTAATATTTATATTAAAGAAAAGTATTTACCGTCATTTGTTAACGCATTAATAAAATTAAATATTAAAATTGATTTTCACGAAAAGAGAAATTTTATTTAACGAGACCCTTTTTTTTCTTTTTTAGATTTATTTTTATTTTTAACAATGTTCTAAATGCAGGATGTCTCTGTGTGTCTAGCTAAATTATGCAAAGATATCCGAGGAATTAAACATCTCTCTTAAACGCCGGATTATCCGGATTAGCTGTCACAAATGCAATTTTCCCGCGTGGGAAACGCGAATGAGCCTCAAACGGTATTCGTAGCCAAACATCGGGGTGTACATACCGTTATCACGCTGATTAATTGCTTTGCTCAGGCTGATTAATTAACTAACCTCAGGCAACGAGCGCGTAAATATTCGATTATTATAATTCGCCTGGTATTAATCGGTGAATGAAACATTCGCAAACATCATCGATTTTCACTTTCGTTTTCGAAAGGAAGTGATAAGCGGTATCGTTTTATTCCGCCGCTGCCACTTCGGACGGCAATCTCTTTACCGCTTTCGTGCCGAATACCTCTCTTTTGCGCATCAATACGATGGCCATACTTTCGGGATTCGTGATAGCGTTGTTAATCGTTTAGCCGGACAATTTAGTGTCACTTGTCACGCGAAAGATAGGCAGGCCGAGAAATCTGAGTTCACGTTCCGATCCAAACTCCATTTTAATCGAACGAACGAATTAATGAGTCTGCTTGTTTCATCACGCAGTATTTTCGAGCGTGACAAAAGGGATACGCTCAACAAAAAAAAAATAAAAAAAAAAAAAAAAAAAAAAATTGCACATTAAGTTGTCAATAGAACACGCAGCTCGCGTCGTCTCGCCGATAACGCGACATTGCGCGTCCACGAGTGGCCGCGAGTCCGCGGATTGTCTTAAGAAATAAAACTGTTTTTCTATCAGTCAGCTTGTGGTCTAGGGGTACGATTACAGGTGTACTAATCCGCAAATAAGTGCGTATAAGTATTCGAGACTACATGCTGATTTTCATTTTTTCCGAGAGATTTTTACGGGCAAAGTTCAATCGGGACCGAGAACGAACGAGCCGGCACGAAGGGGGATTTTTCGGAGCGCATTTCGGCGGGAATATTAATCAGGATGACGTGGACAGGCCTTGATCGAGGGAGAAAAATGATCGCGCATCACCGATAACGTTATCGCGGCCGCGTGCACCGCGCCGTTGCGCTCGCTATCAGGTGTAACGGACGCACGTGCATACCTGCGCGGCATGCGAGCCCGATTACTCGACGGCCTGAACGATTCCCGGGGAAAAATAATGCTGAAAGCCGGCGACGATGGCCTTTTAAATCGCGAGAAAGCTGCTGAACGCTCAAACGAAAAATTTCTATTTACAAAGTATACGAAGCGGTAACGTCACGCGACTCGTTCCGCGTTAATCTCACAAATTCGCTTGAAATTCCCATAAAACGAGACCGGCAGGACGACGCGCATATCGCGCATTCGCATATAATTTGAAATCTATTTGCAAAGGTTGTTTGCGGAGTATCATTTTTTTTTTTTTATTTTCGTCCGACAAAGTGACAGCAAAACGGTTGAGTTTGCGAGATGCTCGGGTGGTCGAATTTATATTTTATGTTTCTCTTTAGCGCGATGGCGAGATAAGTACACCCGAACGTTTGGCGAACATTAATTATGAACTCCACACGGCGGCATGATTCAAATTAGTCCCGATTCCGCATTTCGCGCGTTTGAAAGGCTGTAGAATTCCTTACGTGCATTAGTAGCGCAAAGTTCACCGCGTGATTCCGATTACGTTAATCTCGCTTTATCGAGATCGCCGTTGACTTTTTACGATAAGATGAAATAGAATCGCGTTCTGCATCGTCGATGCGAGAAACCGCGGGCGTTGAATTTCATTGAATCGCGATAGCTAGAAGTTGCATCGACGACGCGGCCGGACAACACCCAACGTTCTTCACTTCTCGGTAAAACGTCTGGAGAATCTTCCCTCGCGAGTTATATTTCTCACGATAATCTAGCGGCTCGATAACCCGATGATCGCTTCGTAGTCGCGCGACGTAGCGTGTTATCCGACGCAACCGTATAAAGTTATTGCGCGCGATAAAGTAATTACGTAAGGCCGTAACGTGAAACGCATCACGTGAGGCAAGGCATATTATTTCCGATATATCCGCGACAGGTGAGGAACAAAGCGGATCATTTATCTCGAGTGTCTTCACATGAACGAAAGGGATAATGCGGGTTTCGTCGGCGGGTCGGGGTGGAGGCTTAAGGCTCAAGGTGAAGCGAAAACCATCCGGGAGCTTCTCCCGGCTGCGCTCCTAAGCGAATCGTTTCCGCGAAAGTCACGTTCGCGAGCGGAAGCCGGGCTGTGTCGCGCGGCTTCGCAAACGCCGCTTCGCTCGGTGGGAAAATTTCAGGATTTCCCGGGGTTTCCTCGTCCCTTCCACCCTTCCTCCTTCCTCTCCTCGCCACCGACGGAAAACAGCCTTCGGCTTTTCCGTTTGTCGGGCAAACACGCGGGGAAACAAACGTCGCGATCGAGTCTCATCCCGGCCGGCCCTCCGGTTCCCGCGCGCCGCGGAAATTCATAGGGGTGAAAATACCCCGCGCTGCGAATTGCCGGAAGTTCCAATAGGTGGAGCACACCCCGGCGTGACGCAAGATGGCCGCGACGGCGGGTGCATTGTACGGTGGTGTCGGCGCGCAAGGTCGACGCGACGGGGGCCGTTTGTCCGCTCGTTCGTTCGTCGGTGGTGGCAGCGGATCGATAGCGACGCGACGGTAGTGCGCGAACACCGTGAGCGACGGTCACCGCCGTCGTGGTCGTCGACACCGTCGTCGTAGTCGTCGCCGTGATTGTCGTCGTCGTCGTAGGCACCTCTGTGTGCCGAGCGGTAGTCGCGCGAGTCGCCCCCGTTCGAGCGTCGGCCGGATGCCAATAACGTACGCGGTATCGCGGGACGTGCGCCGTCGTCGGTAGCTGTGCGACCCGTCGCGATCCGGTGAGACCATCCGGTCTCCGGTTCACCGGCTCCCTCCGGGTTTGTCGTCCCGGGACGTAAGCGCGCGGCGAGCGAGGGAGCACCCGCGGCGCGTCGTAGGTCCTCGCGGCGGTGAGTACTCAACGCGGGCGGGTAATGCATCGCGTGATCATCGACGGCGCGGGTGCGGCGGTGAGTACGCGGAGCGGGAAGCAGCAGCCGGTCGTCGCGTCGGCGGCAGGCGAGACGCGTTGAGACGCGTCGGATATGTCGGCGATGTCCTGGGGCACGGCCGCGGGCCGGCGGCTCGCGGCGCCGCGTCACCGGGGGATGCCCGCCACCCTGCTAATCGTCGCCGCGGTCCTGGGTCTCCTATCGGCCACCGTCGTCGGCGAGAAGAGCAAAAAATGTGAGTACCAGCTCTGACAATGGCACGCGCGCGGTGATTCTACTTCGCATATCTATTTAATCGTTTTTTAATCGGGTTCCGCAAAATTATCACGTGGCGATCGTGACGCTTCGACCGTCAGGCTCGCGCGTGGTTCACTGGACCACCTGAAGACTTACGAGAAGTCTTCCTGCAAAATCGCTCACGTGCGAAGATTTTAAACACCGTAGACTTTTATCTGTCGATTATTTACGCACGAATTGTCACCGGAGACGTCCAATCGCACCTGCTCCGCTTATAAATGTCTCAAAATATCTCAAATTCGGTGAAAAATTCATCTAGAATATACTCGACAAAAATACTGAATTTATTTCCGCACGTCACGGGCACACGCATACGTAATTGCATCGTTCGAATTTACACTCGCGTTAATATTACAGGTGCGCTAATCCAAACGGCAGGTTCATAATGGGTCTGTCAACGTAACAGAGCGATCGAACGCATTGTCGCCGTATGTCGCTCGACGTAGCTTGCGAAAACGAGCTTTCGGCTACGTTCTTTTTACGTAAAATTTTACGTCGAAGTGCACCGTGACATTAAAAAATTATTTAGTATGCGCACGCACGTGTGCCGTTCCTCGCGATAAGAACACGTGCGTGAGATTACGTCTCGTACTCCCCACGCGTCGATTTTTTTCGCCGGTTGCCGGAGGAGGTGTAGGGAGGGGGCGGGGGTGGAGGGAATAACAAGTTTTTGGCGGGCGTCTTTCATTCACGACACGACGCGGACGGTAGTACGCGCGTAGTACGCGTGCAGTATGTTTACTACGTTGCGTAGTAACCTCCCCCTCCCTCCCCCTGCTGCTCGCTGCCTCTCACGCGCGCTCGACGGAAAAGAATGAACCGGTCTCGTTGACGGCCGCAGCACGCCGATTGAAATCGTTGATTGATGGGAATGTGTTGAAAAATCGTGGGCTCTGTACATCGGGGATAAAAAGTATGCGGGTCGAGTGTAGCAGAAACGCTACGTTTTTTAACGCGGGCGTGTATACTTAGCAAATGGACATTGAACGGATATTGAACGGACATTGAACGCGAGACTACAAAGGTAACATCACCGAGGAATTTGCGCGGTCGCTGTGTTTGTTCGGTTTTCCTTCCTGAAGTGTGTACATTTATAGAGAAAAAGGAAAAAAGATTTTTTTTTTTTATAGAAAATATTTAAAAGATATTGCCTAAGATATTATCTTTGCGGCTGGTGGTTGAAAAATGGAACGTTCTTCCTTTGCACGCAAAGAAAAGAAAAAGAGAGAGAAAAAAAAATCTGTCGGAACTGCCTCGATTTAAATTTAAATTTTCTTTTAAAAGAAGATCAAATAACGTTAATAATCTTATTATTTATTTTCCCGTCGTAATATTGCTTTCGCATTACGTATAATTATCTCGCATGTATATATAAAGAGAAAAAATATGGCGGCGTTCTTTGAAGCAATAAAAACACAATTCTTTTAATAATCTATTAATAATCGGATTTTGCTTCGCGAGCTGCTTACGTCGCCTCCCGTTCTTTTTAAAATCCATTCGAGATCTCGCCTGTTAAGTGCTCCCGGAATAAAACATAGTGATTAAACGCGCATTTATCGTTAGCCAAAGCCTGAATGAGAAACTTAGGAATACTCAAGTCGGGAGGTAGGGATCTCGGGGGGCGGGAAAAAAGTTAAATTAACCCCAACTTTAATCGAAGCGGTATAATCGACGGCGTACGTAGAATCCTATCTTTTTGATGAAATTGCCTCGTTATCTCAACTTCGTGAGTGCAAAGGCTCGACCCTCTGTCCCGCGAATCCGGTTAAAGAGAACAGCATGCCGTTAACCTCCGCTAGACACGCTTCATTAACGCGGCACACGAATTTTTGCCATTTTCGCCGTTAACTAACTATCATCGAGCTTCATTTGCCTATACAAACGTGTTAAAAGAGAAACATTAAACGTTGAGTAATTTTTTTTTAAATTCTCTTTTTAACTTTTAATTTTTTCTAATTTCTGAGGATTTAAGAAACCTTCATTTTCGCTTTCATTTCAGCGTTCATGTTTATTCTACGCTGAGGAATTTTATTACGCACTTTTTCGCAATTTTCAACAACCGAAGGCAATTTTGTGCCACAGACGGAGTTCGGGAAATTAAAGTTCTAAAGTTCCACCGTGCGCAAGTCAAATTAGCGTTTCGCTAATTCACTTACGTCGAGTTTCATTGTGCGCGACAAATTCGCGGGCGCGGTGCTGTCGAGTTCAAAATTTATGACGCGTTTCTCAGGACCGAACAGTTTTACGTTTTTAAATTACTCTTCATTGCGGGAAATATAATTTTCTTGTTTTTACTTTTTACTATTTTTATTATTTTTATTATCGCGTACGGCTTGTGTACGCGAGCATCATATTTTATTGTACAGACGCGCGGCATGACCCTCGAGCGTTTTTGCCGATTGTCCAATCGGCCCGTGGATGTTCTCGGCTTCCATCCGTTTTTATCCAGCCAAGGTTTCAAGTTTTTGCTAACTTCCGTCGCAGGGGATATCTTCCCTCTCTCCCCGAGACATAATAAACTTCCCTCTTCTCCTTTCTCTCTACCGCCGCTTCGCCTTACATGTTTCACCCGCGCCGCACAATGTATTTCCGTTACGCGAAATCCTTCGCAAAAATATATATAACCATTCCCGTTCGTCCGCGGACGAAGTAATAAAACAACATAATAAAATATACCTTCCATTATCTCCGGCCGTGACTCGTTAGACTTTGACGGCGTAGGCCGTTCGGAATATCGCTCTACCTGCGTTTACTGCTTCCCGGCATTCCCGGGGAAATTCTCTTTTCATTTTCATAACGTTTCCCCTTCGTTAAATCCCTGCGGCTGCGGTTTTATGGCGGACATTAATGTGCGTTTAACGTCGACAAATTGGAACGCGGGGGGTGGCGTAACTTCGACGGGGGAAAATCACAACGCGCGATGATAAGCCGATCGTCCTCCGTAACGTTGAATGAAACTTCTGCCGCGGCGAGAGGCGCGCGCGTTTCCGCGACGGAATTATCGTGACGCCGCCGCGGGGCCCGTCTGCCTGACGAAGTATCGGCACGCGAAAATTGCGGTAATCACGCCGGAGTTACCGGGAACAACGTTAATTGTTTGCACCGGCGGCAGCCAAGCCGGGATTACACCCACGCCTGGTAACACGGGTCGGGGAACGAACGCGGCACCGGCCGATAAACGAAGCTAATTACGCGACGGACAAATTAGCTCGGGTAGCACACGGCGTTTCACCGTCCAGGCCGCGAATGATCGATCGATCGAGCCGAGAACGCGGGAGAGCGATCTAGAGCGTGCGGCGCGTAGATCATTAACACTTGATTGCGCCGCTTATAAAAATCATTTAACGCTCGGACTGGGGCGTGATTCCGTACGGGCGACGCGACAAAATGCACGTCCGATTTTTCTCCCTCTCTATTTGCCGCTAATACGACAACCCAGCGTTTCTCATCTCGGGGAAGGGGGAGGGGGAGGGGGCTGAAAAATGGAAAGCCGCAGAGCTCTGCTCGTCGCGGTGCAAGACCGTATTAATAAAGTGTGGAGAACTGTCGGATCGTATTTTCCCAGAACGAGGCCAACTAACGATATTTCCGTTTATGACGGTGATTCCGTTTCGTTGTTTGACACAATATGTGATGCAGATGCAAAACTTCATATATTCGCGAGCTCGCTTTGTACGCGCGTGGGATTATTATATTTTTTTTTTTCTTCCCGCCTCCGAAAATATTGCTCTCGCATCTAAAAGTCCATATATTCTGGGAATATATTGTGAAATATATATAACAATATTTCGACGCGTGGTGTTGCCCTCCGTAGGCAAATTTTCCGTCCGTGCCACCGCCGCCATATCGATTATATATTTTTTTTTATTACGGACAGTTCCGAGGGACTCGTTCTTCCTTCCCTATTTCGAAATACTTTTTGCATATTATAATATCAGAATATTGCACGCTCTCCCCTCCTTTCTCCAATAATTATGATTATTATTTTCAGATTATTTTAAGTTTTATTTCGCGCTACTTGTTTCGTTTGTTGTGAAACTCGACCTAGTACGTTCCCGTCGTCGTGCGTCATCGATTCGGTCTTCTGTACATAGATGTTCGCCGTTAGATAAAATCGCACTCGAGCGTCCCCGGTCTTTCTCTCGGACCAAAGTACACTTGCTCTATATTTGCAGCAGGCTTTCAAGGGCCCGGCTGCTCCGTGCCTTGCATCCATCCTCGATGCCTCTGAAGCCGTGTTTCTCTCGAGTGGTAGAAACGTGCCGCGACTTTTCACCGTTTCCTCACGCTTGAAAACAAATCTAGCGCGCTGGATATAAAATTAGGCGAATCGCTGCCGGCGCGATACGCGGAGCGACCTTTTAAATTCAGCACGGTCGTTTAAAATTAAATGAGCACAATTATTAACTCTTCTCAATTTTAAATCCAACTTCTACATTTGGCGTTAAAAAAAAGAAATAATTTATATATATTTCTTTTTCCAGAAAATAATTTAAAGTTTACGTAATGTAATCTGAGTTTCTGCGTTAATTAACAACCCGTGAACTAGCGTGCACGAAATTTAATTATTATCGGATTGATAACATCAAGCTATAAACAGTGAGCGGTCTTCGAGACGCTCGATATAATTTACTTGAGAGACCCAAGTATCTCGTACGATTTTAATGGATGCTCTCGCTGGAATGGCTCTTTAATTGCCACCGCACTGTATTAGCATAGGTATATCACTGCGAAGCAGGAAGTACACTGTAATTACTTGCTGAGCTTAGCGCAGGAACATTTATTACCTCGAGCGGACCGAGTGTCGCGTTTACCGCGCGATGATAATTTTATATCTTAAACGATATCACACATACACACACACACGCTCAAACACGCACACGTTATACCTGTCACGTATCTTTAATTAACGTGCAATATTTGGCTTTGCGTTTCTCGCCTACGGCGGCTTAGAGGGGGTTCGTCGTTGATCTTGTGTTCTCCAGTCAAACTTAAAGCTTAAGTCCGGAAATTGAAGCGCGATTAGAAGACCTTTGCACGTTAAATCGGATTTTGAAGCTACTATGGCTTTCATAAATAATCGCGACAACTTGTGGATTTTAACGCGTCGATCTTCAATATGCGGTCCATCGAAATGCGCGTACTTTATCTTCTACTCAATTATCGAGCAAGCAGCTTCAAATTTTATATAATTTTCTTATCATCTCGTAATTGCGTGTTTGAAAAAAATTTTTTTTTCTATTTTTACTTATCCAATAAATATTCTCTCGCGACGTGCTGGTTATCCGAGTCGCGTCGAATCGTCGTAAAGAAATTCGTGTCGCTTTGAATGCTATTTTCGCGCCGATATATCGTGCATCATACGGGAAAGAGGGTGATGTGAATGGGATTGGCGGCGAGTTACGAGCGCCGGATCGAAGCGGAGCATGCGAGAAAGAGGAAAGACGGTAGCTCTTATTGCTAGTCGCGCGACGCAAACTTCGATATTACTTTCCGCCGCGGGCCGGAAGTGCTAGATTTATGACGGCGGGGCCCGTACGTTGTCGCTCCGTGGAATGCCAGTGGATTCATTTTCCATTCGCCGATAAGGTACTTAGGATATTGGCAGCGACTTTTTGCTCCCTTTCGCCGCGTCCTTCTCCCCACCCCCCTTCCGTCCACCCTTGTTTTTTTTTTCACCTTTCCCGTGCTATAGTAAACGAGAAAAATATACCTAAGAGCGAATTATACGCTTTGTTAAAGTGACTAATTAATAAGAGGAAATTTATCTTCTCACTTAGGTCCCCCCGTGTTTTCGATTTTTCTTGAATTTCTTCCTCGTTATACGGAATATACGCTTTTACGATCGCATCTTGCCGCGCAGATCGGGACTACAATATTTTATGTCGAGAGCAATTTATAATAATGTCAAATCAGTTGCGCAATTACGGTGCTTATAGTCACGAACACTCAATTTGCGGACTAGCTTAATCACTGAGCTGCACATATTTCACTCGATTAACATTGGCATTGCTCAATTAATTGTGAAAGCAGTCGCTATTGACAGCACGCTGAACTGTCAATACGCCTGCACGTGTTACTATTTAAGTAATAAATCAATCGGTTATTAGAGGACGTGCTTGATCGATCGCGGAAGGGTATGCGTTCTCCGCGGTTGTCGGTCCTTAATTTTTCATATCTCCACGAACATATTGCGTGCAATTGGTATAACGATAAATCTTTTTAATTTCGCTTTCCTGCAACGGGTCTTTTCTTTCTTTCTTTCTAAAATTAAATGCACGCAAAGTATTTTCTGCATCGCGCCGCTATCGAACTTAAATAGCGGCTGATAAATTAATTAATTAAGGTATTACCAGCGCGTGATATAAAGGTCGTTATAATTGTTAGTCGACGATCCCGCGACGAATTAATTAAACTGAAATAAAATTGCGAGTCCAATTCTGGCGAATCGTACTTGCCGCAAGTGTCAATTCGCGAATAAACGCGAACGGGGCAACCGGCCGCGATACAATCCATCATTTTGCAACAACAATACGGAAGTATTGGAAGTATTCCGTTGGCGCTTTCCATTGTCCGTCCAATTATTTATCGATTACATAAATTTTACGTTCGCCGAGCGGAGCTTCGGAGATCGTCTCCGGTAGTACGTACATCCGGACGATAAAGTTTCGCACGTCGGTTCCTCGCGCGCGGGACGATCTCTCTCTCTCGCTTTCGCGTTGCACTCCGACGCCGATGTAGCATCGCACCCTCGTGTTTCTTGCGCGCGTCTCTTGCACCCTCGTCCTCCATCCCCACGTCCACCTCAAGAACCAGCAACCCTTTCCCTTGTCACTGTCTGGCGGCTTGATTTCTTGCTAAACTCCTTCGGCAAGAAACTTCGCTGCCGGAATGGAGACTCGCTCTTTTCCCATTCACTTATCCCCCGGGGCAATCCACGCGTCAACCGCTAAGAGGACATCTCTTTGGCAAGCAGGATCCCATTTAATTTCCGCGAGACGTGCGCGTGCCGATTTTATTATATTTTATCGAGGACGTTACGAAGAATTACGTTCGCGGCAACGTCGTTGTACGACAAGACTTTTATTATTTCTCAGGACTTGGGTAGGAAATATTTCTTTCTCCGACGCGAATATCCGCGTACACGACTGACGGCAGTCGACCTTATCAAAACGAAATTAGGGATAATAAAGCGGTTATACAGATCGACCTCCCGCGGGATTCACTTTCGTATCGATGGTTAGAGGACTGGGGAGGCGACGCCAACTCCAAGAGGTTTCCTCGGTTCGACAAGTCCCGCCAGAGAGAAACGGGGAAGAAAGAGATTGCAGCCGCAAGCTCGTAACTTCGTGCCGGCGGCTTTCGAGTGTCGTGTCGGAACGACGCGCGAGAATTATCTGAGATTCATAGGAAAGGGACGCGCGAGCCGCGGGGGTGCCGATTACTGCCGGCGTAGTCTCTCACCTGACGTTCCGCCATCCGTTTCGCCCTTCTTCGAGAGGGTGACGGCGGCTCAATTGCGGGGCTTCGGTATCGGTAACCTCGAGACGGCCAATCGGCGTCGGCGAATCAATCCTACCCGGGATACTCGATCGGCCCCAGGTATCATTCGGGGGTTTTGAACAGCTTTTCCCTCGTCCCTCCGCGCTTCGCCGAACTGCCTGGGAATTTCGTTGCAGTTCGTCGCTTCGTCCATTACCCTCGTTCTCCACCGAAGTCCATTCTCCCGGTACCATCCCACCCTCCCCCGATTCCTCCTCCGCTCCAAGTCCCCGCAGCGTACATGTTTTATCCCTCCCTTTTCCGCCTGGCGTCGTAGATTGATCGGCACCCGGCTGTATCTCGCCGGGCGTTTTAAAGTGTCGATAACGAGCGGGCATCGATCCGGCCGTCACCGAAGTTGAAGTCGAAGTTGCTCGAGTTGCGCCCTATCGGAATTTCGGTCGCTCGCTCGGCGGCGTTGTTTACGGGGGGGCCCTATTTTCGCGTCACGATGCCGAGACGTGATGTCGAATATGCCGAGGTGTAGACAAGTATGCGGGGATCGCGATTACAATGTTAAGAATCAAGAGCGTTTCGCACCCTCGATTATTAATATACCCAGATATGCGGGAGCGCCTTTAAAATTACCAACTCGAAATAATCACCTCAGTGACTCAAATGTAAATGCGATTATTTCTCTCGCGACGAGATTAAAGGTGTTAATTTAGATATTTAAAAAGATATCATTTAGTTCATTAATTCCTTCCGGGTGAAAACTCGCGTACTTTTGAGAGCCCCCTCCCGAGTAAATCCGCCGAATAAAAGTCTCGCGCGAGTTCTATACGATTTGTCTCGAGGAGCGGAAAATGTCATGTCCCGGCTTTTATCACATCGCGACGATATATCTTCCTCTTCCATTCTTCCCCTCTGCCCCCAGTGTGTGCTTTTTTTTTCTTTTTTTTTTTTTTCTTTTTTTTATTTGGCGTCTCCTTTTTCGTTTCTACTCGTTTCTCATTGTTGTTTCCAAATTGCGACGTTGGTCTCTCGTATCCAGCCGTAACCGGGTCCTTTTACAGCACAGACCCGAAGCATTATACCCCCGCGTTACTTTACAATGGTGCAACGACCGAACGGTGGCCCCCTTTCCTCTTTCCCTTCCTCCCCCCCTCCCCGCCCACCCACCTAACGTGCGCGAAGAGTAAACTTTCTTCAAATTGGAATTTTGTTGCAGTTCGCTAGTTCGTCCATTATCCTCGCTCCTCCGCGGAGTCCTCCTCCTCGTCCTCGTTCTCGCCTCAAGCTTTTGTTCATGCCACCGCTATCCATCCCCCGCTCGTCTCCGCGCGCTCTGCTGACTTAGGGTGTTTGCAGTCTATCCGGGACCTTTCAAAGTGTCGATAAGGGATAAACATCGATTTCACGTAAGGAGCAAAGTTACTTTAAATTGGAATTTCCTGGCAAATCGTTACCGCGTTTCTTTCGCCGCGTCGATCCCTATCATCGAATTTTATCGAACTTCGGCGCCTAATTTTCGTCACGTGAAACGACGTTAAGGACGCCGATCGTAATATTTAAGGGTGAGAACGTTTTAAACGCTCCCGTTGTGTCTTTTACAAATTGACGAAGTTTTCAACAACTTCGGAGATACATAACTTTCTTTTTTTTCAAGTACACATTTTTTTTTCTTTTACTTTTTCTTTTGCATTTCTCGTTGCCGCTTCTTGATACATTATGCGAAAGAGACACACGTCGTCGCGTGAATGAATAAATAATTTGACGGCGCTTAAATGGTATTCCTGATAATAATTTCGTAGCTTCCACACAATTCATTAACGCAATGACTATCCATTTCATTATTGAATAATAATACTTTTAAATACGATAAGAGACGGTGCGAAATATTTTACGCAGCCAGGGTACTAAAATATAAAATACAAAGTGATATTGCAATTGAACGTTCTTTGACAAATGTTTCGTAAATACGGTGTTGCTAATTACTGTGCAATGAATGAGCGACCGAACAAAAATAATACGCCGTTAATAACCCAGCCGCGGGCGAATTAAAGAAAATGTAATGTAAAAGAGGTAGAAAGAAAGAAGAGAAAAAAAAAAAAAATAGATGCTTTATCGTCGTCGCGTCGTGGTATGGGAGGAACGCAAAAGAACACTACAATGCCGCCGAGTTAAATGAGGGCACTGCACGCCGACCAGCTGAAACGTTCGCGGACAACGAACGAACTTTCTCTATATTGGAACGCGGAATCGGAGAAAGAAATTCATAAAGAAAAAAAAGGAGAAAACGAGGTATTTCTCGTTGACGTCGAAGGCGACGTCTTCGATAGAATAAGACGAGACGATTCAGAATTCCGCAGACACGTAAGGAAGAACGGAATGGCGGGTGAAACGATGCGAGGTTTACGAAGATGGGCCCGGAACTTTGCTTTTTGTAATAAGCGACTTTTCTTGTAGTATAAATTTCTCTCTCTCTCTCTCTTTTTCTCTCTCTCTCTCTCTTTCTTTTTCGTTTGCTTTTTTTTTGTTTGTGCTTTCATCACGCAATACGCGAACAAAAGCAGGGTATATTTGACTAAAGCACTCGTGATACACTCCTCAATACAAATTCTATCGATAACGAAGCCCTCGGGAGCTGTATCTCGACGAAGTCCAAGAAATACGTTACGAAACTTATGTCAAACTTTATTTTTGTTCCGTGGCGCTCCGGCGTTTGTTTCTCAAGTCGGCAAACGGTGCGCGAGAAAAATGCGAAATTGCAGTTCCGCGAGAATCACAAACTTCATTCATCGGTCCCGCTTCTCGCGAGCTCCGTTCGTTTCCGACCGATCGCGTCCACGTGTAACGGTCCGCGCGAATCAAAAAGCCACTCCGCCGCGAAAGGCACGGGCTGATCTTTTGCATCTCTCCGCGAGCGAGGGGATGAAAGAAACATTACAAAGCGCGTCTAAGTATATTTTCCTTCGAGGGTATATTGCTCCCCGGGGAGAAATAACCGAACCGAGGCTCACAATGCGCCCGCTACGAGAGTTGCATATAAAGAAGAGGGAGAGGAAAAGACGCGAGGGAGGCGTTGGAGCACGGGGGTTTAATTTATAAGAATGTCTTTCCACCCTCCTCGTTCTCTTTCCTTTACCGCGACTTTCGTAAGCATCCGTGAGGAGCCTCTCCTCTCGCCTTTATTCTTTTTCTTCCTGCCTCTCTTCTTGTACTCGATTTCGTGCCAAGCCCAAATCGAAGCTCCGACGTGTAAAAAGAAAAGAAAAGAAAAAAAAAAAAAAAGAACCCAAAGCATGGAAAAGTCAGTCGCGTGTTCTTCCGCCCGAGAAAGTCGTAACGTCGACGAGGAGCTGGGTCGCTCCCCGTGATCGAACCTCATGAATTTTTGACGCGATTTTAATCCCGCCGCGGCACAGGGGAAAAAGGATGTGACTCCTTTCTAGACGTTCCCCATGTTAAAACGGAAAATTGCCGTTCCGCGAGGTACAGAAAATTTTAGACGATCGCCGAGCGCAAACACTTGTTGGATTTTTATTCGGCGAAGTAGATGCATGCGGGCGGTTTCGCTTATAAATATGTCTTGTTGGATAAGCGGGATCTTTGTCTCGATCCGCGTGTACGGGAGTTATCATCTCTGAGCTACGATCGCACGGAGCGAAATATAAAAATGATCGCTTGGAAAATTGGATTTTATTTTTGAATTTTCTTTCTTCTTCGATTCCGGCACTGCGTGAATTTACGGGGGAGAGGGGGGAGGGAAGGGGTCGGTTACGCTGTCGATGATAGACTCATTTCGGGCGACTGAACATTGAAATTCGACGCGCGCGCTTGCACTTTCATTATGTTGCTCCCGTCGGCGCGATTTATCTTCCGCGCGCGTGCCCGCGTACGCTTTGAAATTTTTCTGACGTACAAAAGGTGCCCGCGGAATTCACCTGCCATCGTTTGTCTACGCGAAGACGTGAAATGCACTATACACGTGTCAGAACACCGTCGACGACCGTGCAGCGTATTTTAAATTCGCGTGTCGGCTCTCCGTCTCAAACGTTACGTACCCTTGCGCCGCCGGAATTCGCGGCGCCCTTTGTGTAAAATCCGCGCGTACGCGCTGTCGCGCGACGGCCAAGTTAAACATTTCGCTGCAATCCCGGAGTGAGGCTGTCGGACCTCCCCGGGGAACGGCAAGAGGAGGAAGAAATACAATTTAAAAAATTCGCGTAATGAAAATTTAGAAGCGCTTTAAGTGAATTTCTCGTGCAAAATTATTGTACGACGCACGTTAAATCTTCATTACGACAGAAGTCGTGTTGCAATGAACATTTCTCTTTTTCGCGAGAAACGTCAATTAAATTATTCAACTTATTAAAGAAAGAAAAGATTCTTTATTAAAACAAGATTGACACGGCCTGTCGAAAAGACCCTTGACGCTGCTATTTTTTTTTTTCTTTTCCCCCTTTTTTTTTTTCCCTCGCCCGGTAGAGTCTCTCCCTCTCGTGCATGCAAATTTCACCGCGAAAATGTTTTCGCGCGGCAAAGACGGCACCTTTGAAGAGTGTCGCAATTCTCTCGTCTCGTTACCGATCGAAACGGGAAGGAACGGAAAGTACAATGCTAATTGCGCACCGTTACGTTACGCACACCTTTGTCGCGCACGCTGGGAATGAGCTTTTCGTGCACTTCGCCGGGTGGAGAATAAATTCTGCGGCCGGCGGTTTCTCGGTCAAACCACCACGGCCTTTGTCCTCTTCGCGCGCAGGAAATGTAGGTTTTTCCTAAAGGGCATGCACAGCCCACAGCGTTCGCAGTTAATTAATTAGGTGCAGGCAGAAGAGCGCAGGTACGGCACGGCGAAAGTGCGGAGCACGGGAATCTCATGAAACCATATTTGCTCCCCCTCTCTTTTTTTTTTTTTTCTTATTTTTCCATACAGCAAAGAAACAAGCTTTTTGTTTGACCAAAGAAAGAAAGAGAGAAATTTTTTCCTCGCATCGCGAGGAGTGTGGTTGAATTAAATCGTTTAATTTTAATTTCGTTAAGCGCGCACTTAAACGCGCGTTATTATTTCGGAGCTAAGACTGCTAAATTGATATTTGACACTGAATAAAGCAGAAAAGATTTCTACGTCGTTTCTTCCCATTTCATAGCTTTCGAGAGTGATTTTAGTACCCTTGCCAATGCGAAGAAATATGAGACGCGCGCGGAGATCTCGGGAGTGACATATCTACCTTCGTCCGCGCGTCCCGTTCGACATTTTCTCGATCGACCGCGCCGGCCGGCCGGCCGCAGTCAGGGAAAAATGCGGAAAATCCCGGCTACCTAGTACCGACGGCGTGTTTGTTTCGTTTGATTCACGTTCTTCGCCGGCCGTTAATCGAAACCGTCGGGTCGGAGAGAGGTTCGTGATCGGAAACGGCGCATCAGACGATTTTCTTCCCTACAGCCGGTATCGGGGGGGTTTGGGGGCGGGTCGCGGGGAGACGGCCGGGAAATTGAGACTGCATCCATCATCCCACAGCCGCCGCCTCAAAGAAGTCGAGGGACGATGTAGTCCCACGGCCCTATAGCCGTGAAGACGGCTCTCGCTTCGCCGGCTAGGGTAAATGTTGTCTCACCTCGCTCACCGAGCGCACGAGGGCAGTGTAAACAGATCCTCTCCCGGTCATATTTAACGTTTCCTCAACGCCCGGCAGGAGCAGGCGCACCCTCGCCAAGGACCGGGGAAGCGCACCTGCTTGCGAAGAGATTTTCCCGGCGCGACTTTTCCCAATATTAAAGCTCGGCCAACAATGTACGTACGTACGTACGTAGACACGCGACATGGTATTCCAAGCGTGACATATTAATGGCGAGATTACTCTTGATTTATCTTGACCCGGCGAGCACTCGAGACCGACGTCGTAGTCGACGGTAAGATACCGTCTCTATGGCTCTTCTAAATCCGCGGGACATCGTTTTGCTTACTTTTTCTTTCCTCGTACACGTAGCTCCTTAGACTGCTCTCGTTATTCTTTACGTTCGGCCGCTGTTGATTCTGTAGATTACATTTTCTCTAAAATTTTCAACGTTACCCTGTCGCACCGAGTTTTCCTTGGTCAACGTACTTGCGCTGGCACACCGCCCAGTCGCGAAAGGGCTTGACGGCGCTCCTAAAAATCTGGCCCACGGATGACAGTTCGGGGAATGAACCACTCGCTCGAAATAAATGCCACGTCATGCGCTAGCAAAGTTTTCCGTGTATATTTCGTCGAGGAATTTCGCGGAGTACGTACGATTGCCGCGTTAAAGCTTAAAATATGATCAAAGAAAAAAAAGAAAAAAAAAAAAAAAAAAGAAAAAAAAAAGAAATAAATTTCAAGAGCAAACGTTCAAGTTTCAGCGTTCTCGTGACAATAGAAGTTTTTAATTTTCAACCCGCGTTCCAACATCGATTATTCATTTTTGGAGAAATGTAATTCGGTGTCACTTGAACATGCACATTTGTCTTTTCTCTTTTACTCTTTTCCCCTTCCCCCACCCCTTCTTTATTTCACGGGAAAATGTGAAGCACAAAAATTCGTGCTATCAGTTGGCACCTGGAGGATCGAGAACGCGATGCGGGACTCGAGATGGAATAACGGCGGGATGGAAGTTCCGACGAATCGGACGAAAAAACGAGCCGTTGATTAAAGACTTTTTACATTCCCCTTTGGCCTTTGACGTTACGAGCTGCGCCGCGCCCGAACATCGGCTCTCTCTTTCTCTCTCTCTCTCTCTCTCGATACACGCGTTTCTTGAGAGCAAGCGGGTCCCCCGCGTTCCCGGTGCTCGATCGACTTCAAAGGAGAGTTCTCCTCTTGTGTAGGAGTGCTTCCATTCGACCGAGGCGGACCCGTCGCTTTTCTCCTACACGCGCGTGTGCTTTACACTACGAGCGAAAGGAATCACGTTTGCGACAGGTACGTAGTTCTATTCCCGAACAGCTCTACCGGAATGACTTCCGTCTTGTTTCATGGCTTCCTACATGCGTGCGAAGTCTGAGCGACAGTCAGACGTCTCGCAAGATTACGAAAGAGAACGATATCTGATAGTGAAAATATATACCTAATTATTTATCCGCGATATTATCTCGTTAAACTGACCTTTAAAATTATTTTTGAAAATATACGAAAAATTGGCGGTAGCAAACGACGGTCTTGTAGTCTTAATTAAAATAATTTACCGTGACATTCGTCCGTATAATTATAGAAAAAACAAAACCTGTCACTGAATATTCATGGATCGTGGGGGTCAATATATATCTAAGTCCGGCGGACTTAAGGGAGTTAAGTCGCGTTAGTAGTATCACAGTCGCAGTTAATTAAGGGTCCTTTCTAAGAGCTGATTGCACTAACGTTCGTTAGCGGTAACTTTGGTTGACTAAATATTGTCTACTCGTCTATGCCACAGATAGGTCTGTAATCTCGAAAGGAATAGAGAATTGCTAACCGGGATGGTTTAATTCAAAGTGATCGCACTACGAGGGACTATATCAATATTGTAATACAATCGTGATTACAATCTTTTTGCTGTTAAAATACGCGCGGCTGATTCATCGAAATTGCATACATCTTAAAATTTTTTATTCTAAATCGGCACTTGTTTCTGAAAACATTTCTTTTTCATAGATCCTTTTTTTTTTTTCTTTCATTTTCCTCTTCTGTAAAATACGTTCTTCGTCTTTTTATTCTTTCGCGTAGTGCGTGCTGAGACGTATCGATAAAAAATAAATTTAGATTATCAGCGGACAATAAAATTGAGCGATGAAATAGAGTCGAGTAGGAGAGGAAGAAATTTTCTTGAAAGCTGGAGGCGAAGAACGAGCACTCGAGTCACTTCAGAAAAGAGATTTGACCCTATCGTTCCGGTACCGAGATCGCGAGGATCGTATTTCCAGATGGAGATTTTATATTGGTCTGCTCGGCGATGCAGCTTTCAATATATTTCTCAAGCGTCTCCTTCGAGCGGGCCGCGGACGGTTAAGCAATCATTTACAGATCTCGAGTAACGGCAAGGGGTGGGGCGAACAAATGTCGGGCTGATTGACGGTAGAAATGGGCTTTCAGTGTCACTGGGCTCAAGTCCATTTCGCGTTTTTCCGACGAGATAATCCGGCCGGCGATTGGTTTTCCCGTCTAATAGCCTCGATACATGGACGGGTCATCTATCGCGAGAGTAGGGGGTGCAGGCGGCAGTTTACTTAAACCCTCTCGCGGCCCCCGTACTACATTCCTGAAACATTCATCAGACAAACGGCGTTCTCTGATGCATCTCGTTGCGAGAGATTTACCTACCTATCCGCCCGCCTATTCGTCTCAGCTTCGTCCTCGCGAGGGTACATTACTCGATAAATAATGGACTCGCGCACCTGAAGAGACAATGAGACCATGGGTTTCATGCCTACTTTGGCTAGATTAAACCTGTGCGAATTAAACCGCGGCTGAAACTCGGCTGTGAAAGCGCGCCCCGCCATTTACGTGAGAGCTCAATTTGCTTTATGCAAGTTATCCGTTTCATAATTATATTTACTTTAATTTAATTTAAATATTTAAAAATGGCACGTAATACCACTCGGTTAAAAGAAATTTGGAAAGACAACGAGATTTATACGAAATAAAAATATATCAAGCAATTAGAAATTTTATGGAGTTTTAACTTTACAGAAATTATTAATTAAAATTTGATTCCTTCAAATTTAATATAACGATATTCTAGTATCTCGAGATTAAGATAAGATTCTAATATATATTTTTAATTTGAAATTATTTTGGCAAGAAAAAAAATTTCGCTCTTGACAAAGACCTCGCACCTTTACGGAAGGAATCAGCAAGGCAGACGCCTTCGATCTCCTCTGTTAAGCCCTACCGGTCTTACATAGGTTTGGCCCAGGGGTTTCTCTCGTCCCGACAAGGGTCTGAAAAGCTCAGCGATCACGACAAGCTTAAAGTCGTAACGCTTGCGGTTCACTTTTCGGCCGATCGCTGCGAGATTTATTGCGGTGTTCTATTCGATTCGTAAGTTTCCGAGGGCTCGAGCGTTTCGATCGGTCGAAGGCTATCTCTTATCAACCACGTGCGTACTATCTATTTGTCTCCTGGCTAAGGAATGCGAGAGTGGCGAGGAGAATATCGCGAACCTACCCCACCCGACTGAAAGCCACCGACTTAGTTAATGTATTTTTACCGCTCTGTAATTTAACGCGCTATTAAAAAAATAAAATATGTCGAATATTATTCTGTGGTTCATCGGTGAAAATTGTTACGTTTAAAATAGCTTTCTTAATTTGTTTTCCAATTTCTCTCATCCTACCGATGAGTTTCTTCCTATTTAATCAGGGAACAACAGGGCGAACTCAAATTTATTGTTGCGGCTGACCGTAATGAGAAAAGCGTTATTAGTAACAATGAGTCTTTAATGAGATTTCCGAGAACGTTCTGCGTCGAGTATTACTGACTGGCACTAATTAAAGGCATTCAATTTTATGAGAATCTCCACATACAAGCGTTCCTAGTTCGAGTGCTCGTTCTTTTTAATCCCTCTCGTCTCTTTCCTGCCTTTAAATGAAAATCCTCTAGTCGCACGTTCGAAAAGAATTAGGTATCAATAAATGAATTAAAAAAAAAAAGGAAAAAAAATTGATTCACTTTGTGGTACAAATCGCGGTGAATATAGATTTTTTTATACTATTCCTTAAATTTTGATTTCCCCTATGCTTCCGATTAAAAAAAATGTCAAAATTAATTTCCAAAATATTCCCTGCAAAGCTGTATCAAACATATCCCGTCGCGGACTATGCAATACGTTCGGGAAATTTTAGCCGATCCGTTGAAACTCACGGTCCCTTCGGTCGTGCATTCTTACAAAACGGCGCTCACAATAAACGGGCCGAAGCCGCACGTCTGAATTTTCCCGGCGCGCTTTCGGCGCGCGGTGTACGAATAATAAACGAAGGAGACGTCGGCCGATTCGAAGCACGCGTCTCGATCGTCGTCGCCGTCGTCGTCGTCTGTATTCATGGCGCTCGCGAAATATCTCGCGGCGTTTCCGGCCCGGGGAGTTATCAAGGTGTATGCGAGGAAACAAATCGAATAACCGTAATACCATTTTCCGTCGTAGGTGGCGAAAAGAGACGTGAAGGACCACGAGCTGTGTGTAGGAAAATTCACTTCCGCGAAATGGCTGGTGGCTGCCGCGCGCACCGCCGACTTGCTCTTTCTCTCTCTCTCTCTTTCTCTCCCCCGCGTCTCGCCGGGGTGATAAATTTGATACGTCTTTTCGCCGATACCCCCATGAGAATCGCCGCCGAAGGATACGCCGGAAAGCTAGCGCGGGGCGTCGTCGGAAGATGCATTCCGTCGCGTACGCACACACGTGCACGCGAGTCGCCGACGGTTTTTCTCGACAAAGATACGCGCGCCTTAGGATATTTCCTTTATCCCGCTCGCAGCCTGGCTGACGGACTATCGCGAGCGATATCGAATTTTTATTTATTTTAATACGAGCCGTCGCGATAATTATAATTTCAGTTTAACATTTTAATTAACATAGGTATTAAATCGTGATTCTATTAAATACTTCAAATTAAAATTAAAATTTTGTAATTTTTATAATTTTTTTTTTTAATTAATATTTTTTATATTAAAATTAAAAAAGAGTTTCAGTAATTAATTTTATTAAATTATTATAAAGTGAAAATATTATTAAAAAATATAATGTGTAATAAGGAGAGTAGTCAAAAGACTAATACTGACTATGAGTTAAAGAAACTCGGGATGGTCGCGCGCGTTAAGCGCTAGTCTTTAAAAGTGGGAACGTTCGTAGGGTCTGTGGTTCGAGACCCGCCGGGCGCGCGTGCGGCCAAAGACCTGAGAATTGTCTCCGCTAGCAGGAGAAGGTAAAAGTAAGTAGAGTAAAGAGAGATAACAGGAATTGTCATAGATCTCAGCAGTTCCCTTCTCTTTCATATCCACAGTCCAGCTCCATGTGTCGCCTGTTCAGTGGCACACATAGGCGTTTCCCTATCTGTGGAGATAAAAGTTTCTGGGACGCTATATTCTAGAATGGCTACCCCATTGTTCTAGTAATACAAGTACCAGCGACAAATAAAACAATATTTTGCTAAATCTTTTTATATATATATTTTCATATAAACAATTAAAAGACGATAACAGGTCGGAAGAAAATATTATCTTTGTGACAAACGCGTGAATAAATTCGTGAAAATATTTTTTTAAATTAAGCGTATAAAATTCGTACGGCTGAATAACAGCGTATTTTTAGAAATTAAGATCCGGCAGAGGCACAGGGGATAGTTATGAGAGAGATTCCGGTGGATAAAAATGTTTTCGTTACGCGTTCGTGACTGTCAGGCTTTGCCGGATCCGCCACTGGTTGCGGCTGTAATCCCGCGACCGTCGTTGCAATTTTCGAGACCGTAGCATTTTTCTCCGCTTTGCCGCAGACGTGGGGAAATATTGCCGCGCCTCGTGCTCCAGCCGGCTGAAGTGACTCGGAATAAAATAGGATTAGCTCGCAATTGCGCGCGACCTACTGATACGAACTAACGGTTCCCGCCTTCCGTTTCTCTTCCCGGCGTTATTCCCTTTCGCGCACCGCGGAAATTTACATAATTAAGGTATTCAAGCGACCATATTTGCGCCAAGTCTCCTTTATGATCGCGACGCATTTAACGTGAAATTAACGCAGACGTTCGTGGGAATTTTCCGACCCGATTAATCGGGCCACGCAAGAACGATGCAATTACCGCGGAAATATCGCGGAACATTTTCGGCAAGACGCGTCAATTAAAAAATTCCGCGAATGCCGCGTCGTGCGGTGCAACCGTTCCGGAATTCGAAGATGAAGTCGCGCAAGTCCCACGTTCTTGTTAAACGAGGGTGGTGCACGCAAATGGGCACTCGATACTAAGGTCGGAGGTGCAATGAGAAGGAAATAAACTACTAAAAAAAAAAAAAAATAAATAAACAAATAAAAAAAACCAATTTATTCGACCAAAAAAAGAAAAAAAAAAGACAAAAGTAGTCGCGAATGTAACGTAATGAAAATCGGTCGGTCGAAATCGGCAACATTATTCTTGGGTTTCGCCGGACGGGCAAACAGGCAGACTTACCGATCCGATAAACCCAATAAATGCAGTTTGTAGACAACGGTGCTCCGGTTAATCGCCACGATGGAAACAAAACGGCGCTTCTTTTCCGGCGTTCTCGTTTCGCGCGCAATCGCGTTACACGTTGTACACCGAAAAGCAGATATGGCGTTTTCTGCGGCGACAGCGGCTAGCGTACGTAACTCTAGGCGGCAGAGACAGAGGATGAGAGAACGGGAAGAAATCAGTCTTCGGCAATCCGGCCGGCGCGGTATATACATGCAGTACTACATGCGAAACTGGACGCACGCTACGCTAAAGTCACGTTCGCTAGCTGCCGTCGCCATATCTGCCTTTCAGCGTACATACACGTGTACTCGAGGCTCCAGAGCGCTCTCTGTGCCTTGGAATTGCAACGGGATGTGTACGCGTATCGGAACAACTTGCAATCGATACGCAAATCCTGGCCAGCCGTACGAGAGAACGCAATATATTTTTCTTTTTTGTTTTTTTTTTCCCTCCCCCGCTCCCGATCGCCGCTTCCGTTGCATCGGAATTTAGCCAACGTTTATTTATTTTTTCTTTTTTTTTTCGCTTTGCCGAGATTCCCGCGATCGATGCCAGCTCTCGCTTCTTGTACCAGCAGCTGTATTGCTTGATTAATAGGCGCGCGTGATAGACACGCGTTTATAGAAAGAACTGAATACGAGAAGAAGCGACGCGAGGCGAGATGCAGCCTCCGAGCGCGGCGCGTCGCCGAGCATCGCGGGAAACGAGAAGTAAGACGGATTCGAAGCCAACGTTGAAATTCTCGCGGGGAAAAAGGGGGTGGCTTTTCCATTTCCGCGATAAAAACTCTATTATCCAATGTAAGCGAAATGACGACAGTCCGATCGAGAGCCGCTGAAAGATGGCCAGCCGTAATAATGACGTTCACTCCGGAGGACACGAGTCGGTTATAGAAGAACACGGTGTAATAACCTTCGTGGCCCAGATACCGGGGAGGAAAATCGAAGCCCGGGACAGACATATTGGATGCTCGGAGGTAGTTTCGTTCGGAGCTTTTTGTCCTACTTCTCCATCTCGGGCGACCCGCTGGGGTGTGCGACCTCTTACCGTCCGCGACTTCCAATTCTAACCGAGACACTGAGAGACACGCATATCCCCGTGAAGAACCGACATATTCCGCGGTAACCTAAATTTTTCTCGAGTCCCCTCTTTCTCGCTAGCTTAATAGATACGATTTCGCCGATAAATAAACTACATATCCGAGCAAGCAAGGCGGGGTACATTGTGCGCAAAACATGACGAGAAACTTCGGGACACGATAAAACTGAATAAGAACGTCCCTTCGAGCAGAAGTACTTAAATTAATCTCAAGTCACAAATTTACTAGCTCACAAATTCCAGCACGCCGAGGCGTGAATTAAGAGAGTTGAAATGTAATATTAATCGCGTCGTGCGATATTAAAATCACGCTTTAGAATCTTTAAAAATATAGTTTATTCTTTATTAATATCTGTCATCCGAATTAATTTTTTATTTTCGCGCACCGTAAAATCTGGGATCGTAAATAAGCGAAGTGTACACGGAAAAATACCGTGTTTAACCCAGTGATTTTATCCCTCGAGAATGAAGCTGCGAGGAAGTACAAGTCTTTAGAAAGCTGAGTATTTAAAAATGATCGAAATGCACTTTACTGACGGCGGATGCGTCGCTTTATCCGACTGCGGCATCGAGAGCAGATCGAAATAATTATTCGCTCCTTTTTTTCCCCTCCTCTCTCTCTCCCAGCGATATAACTTGTCCCGCTGGAATAATGATTCGGTGCGGTTCCAATTTATTGTCCGCTTTATAAAATTAAAAGCTACCGTCGACGCCATCGGCGTCGCCGAGTATTCGGTGAAAAGCGGCGGTCGAACGCGAGAGGAACACAGAGTATCGAGAGAGATAAATGAATTAAGAGGCCGAATGAATAATCTTTGGGATGCCAGGACGAGAGGGTACAAAGACCGTCGTCGGTAGACTTTAGCCGCACGGCACTCAGCCTCTTTCCCGCCCCGTTTCCTACGATCCTTAAGTCAGTGGTTCTTAACCGTGAACGGACTCGCGTATAATTTAAAAGGATTACCGGAACGATTGCGTTAGATCTTTTTTAAAGAATACGACGTTTAACTGTCGATTCGAAATAGCGATAAAAAAAAACCTTTCCGTGAGAAGCGAGATATTTAAAAGTGGCGAGAATAAAAATAACTTTTTCTTTTTAATTTTTTTTAAGTCGCACGAATTTGCGCGAAAATCTAACGCCCGTCGAAAGAGTTAAGAACCACTGTCTTAGATCCAGCGACACCATCGCCGTCGCCCTCGCCTCTTCTTCCGCGATCCTCCTCTTTTTCATCTGCTTTGCTTCCGCATCACCGAACCACTCCTCGAACAAGTCGGCGGCCGCCATTGTCTGAAAAGTTCCATTGAATTCTGAACTCCGGCTTTGCCGTCATAAAGGCTTCCTTGCCGGAATTAATGCGCGGGAAATGGAACTTTTATCGCGCTCGCTCTTCGCCGTGCGCGCGTGTGTCTCACGGGCGTTTCGCGACACGTGCGCGTACATTAATAAGGAATCAGGGATGGGGGTGGCGCGCGACGTTATTTGAAATCTAGTTTAAATTGGATGGCTCTTACGAGGTCTGTCGCGCGGGGTCGCCGTTTTCTTTCCGCGGGCGAAAGCCGACGCGCCGCGCCCGACGCCGGCCCGACGTGGTTCCAATTACGTGAAAGTCAGCCAGCTGGCTCGGGGAATCCAAAACCGCGCCGGGGAGGAACGGGCGGATATTGCAAATGTAGCGGAAACGTTGCGGCGCATGAATTAAGATGGATGAACACGTCTTATTTTCGCTCGGCTTTTAGCGGAATAATGAAAGCGAGTGGGAGCCGGGACACGGAGAACCGTCCCGGTGACATGTCGGAGCGGAGGAGTGTAGCGTAAGCCCGAGTAATTTGTCGCGCGGCAAATTGCCGCACTTTACCATCGGTTCGAGGCGAATTCTTCGCCGTGCAAACGGCGGACGCCAAGTTTTCCGAAGAGCTCGGGGGGGGATTAAGATCGATACCTCCTCAAAGACGCCAACAAATAAATTATCTTAGCCTATCTATCATTCCAACACGCCAATCTATCATTACTGTCTAATCCCACCGAATCGATTGTCTTAATGATAATCTCGTAATTCGTTTTTGACAAATTTCTTTATACGGCGTGTAAAATATTTATGTAAAGTTTAATATTTGAATGAAATATCGTCGCTTTCGCGGCGACTGCTTTTTAAAAATGATTATAATAACGATAAGAGGCATGGCGTATAGAGATTAGCCGCGGAAGTTTCGACGATCCTGATAATACACTGCGACACGAATTTTGAGGAGCTGCCTTTCGCACTTCAGCGGATCGTTAAGCGACGGCTGCATTAATTCCGCAAAACTTTTATGGCTCATAAATCGTCGGACGTGTCCTCCGAGTTGATGATGAGCGATCGTTACTCGAGGATCGTCTCGCCCGGCTTGTAGGACGCGCACGGTGAATTGATTGAATATTTTACCGTGTTTTACCTCAAGTGCACGATCCGCCACCCGTTTACGAGAGGGCCAATTAGAAACTCCGCTGCGCAAACCTGTCCTACGCCCAATTAAGAATCGGGGAAGGAAATTTTGCGGTCGATCGCACGTCGCTCGAGTCGATATTCGGCTCCGTGTTAGGGGTAAGTCAACTACGTCGTCGAAAGCAATTTGTCATCTTCGCGGAATGTTACCTTCGAGGTGTAATCGATTTAAAGTTTAATCTACGTTGGTTGCGTCACGGTAGCGCCTCGAAATTCTAAAATAATTTAGGTAAATCTGAACGTTAATTTGCCGTAAAAAAATTCGCTCGCGTTCGTGGCGAAAAAGACGTTTTAAAAATCGTAAGAGCCTACGAAAGCTCGGCCCGTTATAAATTCCTCATATTCTACTTCATCGAGTCGCGAGCTTTGATTATCCGTCAAGCTGGCAAAATTAAGAGAAGGCCCGAGGATTCGTCCGCGGCGGATCAAGTTTCCTCCAATTCGATAAACTAAAGTTCCGCTCGACCCGGCGTTTCCGGGAAATGGAAATTAGATCTCACGGGCTAATGAGCGCGATCAACGAGAACGCGTCGCCGTGGGGAAAGCGGTGATGAGCCGAGGTGTATCTTGTGCTCAAAGTTCAATTAAGACGTTCTAAAGCCTATACACACGCGGTATCTCAGACTTACGTAGCGCTGTCAATTTTTATCTCGCCTCTTTCGAAGATTCGATTCACTTTCCGCCGTTCCTCGATAACAGTTCCAATCGCCAGCTGCGTTTTTATTTCGCGATCAATTTCGCGCTCCCCCCTCGCGTATCGACTTTTTATCCGCGCGATTCGATTGTTTTCCAATTCGATTGTTACGAGCCTTGTTCAGATTGCATAATCCATTGTGCGAAACTCCCGGCTTTGAGCTTCTATCCACGTCCGGGCGGATAATCCAAAATACAGGGCATTCCGACGGGCGAAAATTCCACCCTTCCCGCCCCGATGGCCGACTTTCCGCCGCGGCATCCGACGGAATTAGGGTAGGTCGACGCGGTTTGTTTGTCTTTATTCGGAGCGAGCGCCGCGGGTTGTGGGATTTTGGGGCGGCTATCGGTCGATCATTGTGGGAATATATTGGCAGAAATGGGTGGCGGCGGTGGTGACGCCGGCGATCGGTATATTGCACCTGTGGGAGAGTCCGGGTCAATCGACGTGTGTCGCTTCTAAAGACGCAATAGCCCCGCACGTCGTCGGGTAACGCGAGATACCTATTTCGACGAGTGCCGTTTGGAAAAAAAACTTACGAGCTTATTCGCACGGTAAAGGATCAATATAATACAAAAGCAGTGCTTCCTAATCATTAGCAGAGAGTTATACTCGTGCATTTTGTTACGATCACGCCACGAAAGACTAATGCGAAGAAGAACCGTTCGTATATTATTTCCGTCTAGTCCAATCTCAAAAATCTGCACGTGGCATTCGCGAACAAGGAAATTTGAAGCTACTCTCCTCGGACGAGTTCTGATTTCTCGGCTCGCGCGCTCTGCGAATTCGTTTACGAGTCAAAGAAACTGCCGTTCGCGCATCGAATCCCCGCCGCATCTCGGGGCGAAATCTCCGAAAATGCGGCGAGGCGTAAAGAGCAACGGACAGTTGTTTCGCCAGGGATGATCGATACGCCGGGCGATTCGCACCGACAGCCCGGCCCGCGGATTCGATACGACGGATGCGAAGTGCATCACCGATTCGACGGCGGGATTTATCGCGCGTCGAAACGTCGGTGCGTTAAGTAATATCCCGGCGAGGTGAGATTTATTGGCGCAACTTCGGCGGTACCCGCGAATAGCGGCGGCGTCCCCGAGAATGTGAGCGTACCGCATTTTCCGCTCTCCGTGCGCGCTCCTCCAGGAAATAAAGTCTCCCCCGGCTTGGGACGATGAAACCGAGGAAATCTCGCGGAGCTTCTTATCGCGCGTATATCCGCATACATTGCGAAACGCGCGCGAGATCGATACCGGGCTTTCCCTCGCCGCGCCCACCGTGTTTCGCAAAGCGTTCCCGATGTCGCGCTAACTGAAGCGTAGGAAACGAAGCACGTATATCTTTTAATTGATTGCGATCGAACACTTTATGGATTTATCGAAATTTTTTTTCTTGCTTTTTTTTTTTTTTTTAAATGAATTTTTGAATTCCCGTCTTCATCGGTGAGGGAAATAAAAAATACATCCGACGCGTGGTCGTCGATCTCAATAAAAACTTCTGCAACGGGAATCTGTCTTCGTTATTTACCGGCGGTGGCCTCTCGTCCAGGTTCGCGCACGGATAAATCGTTCCCGCATCTCACGAAATTTTTACCCCTCCGCGAGTTTTCATCCCCGTCGTTTCGACGACGGTGATTCACCCTTCGAAAAGTTGCGACAGTTTAACGAGATCAAGGCGCACTCGCAAACGCGATCCTGCATTAAGATACGCGAGATGATTGTTAGATAGCAGACGAAAGTCGGTAGGAAATCCCGTGAAAGTCGCTGCCATCCTCAGGTGTTTCCTTCGTTTCTCCCTCTCTTTCTCGGACCCTCGTTTCTGTCTACGACTCGACTGCGAGATTCGAGACGACTCCTCCCAGACAAATTTTAATTACGACCGCTTGCTCGCCCCGAGTAAACGCAGAACACGTTTTCGCGTTTCAAGATTGCGACTTTAACAGTCAACGTTCTGTAGAAAACACGCAGACCGTGATTATCAGCGGATTCCGTAGTATTAAAACGTCACGTACGATCAAACTCCCTTATACTGCCAATAAAAAAAGAAATTAAAAAAACGGGAAAATTTAACTTAAACGTAATATCCTTCGCGACGAGATTTGAGGGCCGAGAAAGTTTAGCGGAAGACTCGCGTATCACACGGAGAACGGCTGATAAACCACTCTCCCGCGATTCTTAATTCATTAATTTTTTTCTACCGCTCGCCGCTAAGGAAGCGAAGATTAATTGGAAGCGGGGAAGATTACGAAGAAAGGAAATCCCTTCGCGACGAGAAGTCGCGCGCGCGTGTGCTTCGTCCCGGGCGGTTGTATCATCTCGGGGCCCCGGGTAACTCGAGGTGCATATTTCATCCCTTATTATTCGAGGGAGTCCTCCCCCCGCGTGTTTCGTCGCCGAAGAACGGTCGCGGTTTCATAACGCAGCTGCGGAGCCTCTTCCCATCCCGTCTCGTCTCGCTGATCCGTTAATTCATTTTATGCGACCGCGTTCTGCAAGCGGAGCGCAAACGGGACGGCTGCATTAGCGTGTTAACTCGCCAACGTTCTTTTTCGCTTGTTTATCGGCCAACAGTCGGTTATCATCGTGTCCGCGCCCGGCGTAACGTCGCTCGCCGCGTACGTGATATTATAATTCGTAATTTGTCCCGGTTAGCGCCACCGCTATCGCGAAGTGTACGACTCGTACATCAAAATGCGCGTTCCATATCGTTGTAATATTTTATATTTCACCCGCGGACAATAAAGCGCTTAATTATTCCGGCGAGTGCCGGTGTTACTTGATGAGAATGTCACGTGAAAGATTTGCTGAAATATCTCGTGTATTATCCTAATTATAACAGTTTTTAATTAAATAAAGAAAGAAAATACGAAAGAGAAAGAAAGAGAGAGAAAGAGAGAGGGAGAGAAAAAATATTAAAAAAAACAAATTTTCTTCATTACGTCAAATTAAGGAGCAGCGTCGCGAGAATGACGAGACGTCGCGAAACAATTGGTATCTCCGGCCGCCGAGTCAGCGTCTACTTGCAGACGCTCGAGAGGGTAGAAATGATGTAGCGCGAGAAAGAGAGTCCTTCAAGACTTCGACGGGTCGGCGGCAAACGGAGTTATGATCCCACAATATCCTTCTATGATTGGATACTCGCAACTTTCCCGAGCACCCCTTTCCTCTCGCTCGACGCCCGGCCAGGCCGACGCGGCCCTTCACCCTGCGAATTTTTAGCATCCGTTGCACGTTCAACCCCGCCTAGTCTCGTTTCTCCTTTTTCTCAGTCGCGAAAAGAGGACGGTGGGTGGGAAAAATGAGAAGAATTGCGGTTCTCTCTTTTTTTTTTTTTGCATGTCGCAAGAACTGTCCACTCCGTTCGCTACGACTTTCCCTAAACGATTCTACGCGCAAAATGCCTAGTATCGATCACCGCCGGTCCAAATGTCCGCGTTGCATAACTGCCTGTCGTCCCGCGTGCGAACGAACTTACGTAACTGCGGATTCAGCGATGAGAAACGGCGAAACATGCGCCAGCCTAATTGCAACGCAGTGGCTGTTTCGCCACTGACATCTCGAGACAGGAATCTCCGAGGACATCGTCAGAATTGCCGAACGTCGCGTCGCTGCATCCCGGATTTCGGTCACGCGCGACGAGTATATATCGATCCTTCGATTTTGCTCTCTCTCTTTTTTTTTTTCTTTTTTTTCTTCTTTTCGTGAAGAATAGGTATCCGACTTCGCGCTTTCTCTCTCTCGACCTCCGGCGTCGAGCGGAAAATTAAACAAAAAATCGTCATGATCCCTTTCAGCGGCAGGCAATCACGGAGATTCGTCCTCTCTCATATAACTGAGAAGAGGAACGAGGTGAAGGAAAGAGGATGTCTAAGGACTAACGCTGCCGGCTCGCGCAAGTTCCTTTTCATCGAGGTTTTAATATTACCCTGCGGTAGAGCGGCGTCCCATTTGATCTGCGTGAACCCTTCCCACCCTCCCTTTTTTCTCTCTTTCTCTTCACGAAAATGTCACCACTTGATTTCAATCGTTACCGATAGAAAGCCGTGTTGTGCTTCGCCGTATGTGTTCGGGACTTCAACCGTATTTCAAAACGACACTTTTGATAAAATTCTGCAGTATTGTCGATCGTTCAAAACTCTAATGCGAAGAACACGGTCGAATCTCGATTTTTGTCGACCCGGATGGTAGACTTAAAATTAGAGTAAAAGTAAAATAAAACTTTCCAAGGAATATTAATTATTTTTTATCGCGACAGTAATCTAGAATTTTTTTTTTTTTTTTTTTTTTTTTTAAACGGAACTGGAATTGAATTATTATGACAAGACGTCGACTTTTCTTAAAACGCATAACAAAGCGGTATAATAGTTGGCGCTGATCGATTACTAGTCGCTCAAAATACCTTTCCCTTGCTATATTATTAAATAATAGTTCGAGGAAGCGAAATAACACAATGAATAAACAAATAATGGATAATGATGTTCGTAATATCGTCGGTAATGAGGGTGTTCCACGGCGTCGTAGCGTAGTTGCGGGCGCAATTCAACGGGTTCGGAGGATTTGGATGATACGAGGCGTTGTGAGCTGTTACAAAAGTAGGGCACTATCGTTAACGGCGAGGACAAACGTAAACCTCGATAAACACGAAGTGTACTCGGTATTTTTTCGTCGATGGCTATCGTACTTTCGACTCATCGTAATCTCACCCTCGATACCATCGGTAAATTGTTTTCCAGTCGCGAAATGCGAGATGGTCGAATGGCTTGAGCCTGGCGAAGTCTTTTATTACGAGCAGAGGCGCGGCATTGACGGGTTAGTCTCACCAACCAATAAGAAAGATTTTCAATTCGACAAATTCGAACGATTGTTAAAAAGCAAGAGAGAAAGAGAGAGAAAAAAAAATTGCAGGAAAACTAATTCGCCTTGAAATTTTAAATATCAATTCTTCGACTCGCGAGTTAAGTCGTGCGTTAATATATGCATCTCTCGGAAAGGTTTCTATTAAAGTTTCGCTTTCTCTACCCCTCCTAGATAAGATTTAATCTGTTCGAGATTTAATTCAAGTTTCCAATTTCAGGAGACGCGCCTATATTATCTCGAGCCCGTATTATTTCGAGCTATTATCCGGAAATAATTATTCCCGTCAATTTGCTGCCGGATTGCGAAGGGCTCGGGAGACATTTCAAGAGATATATTCTTTTTTTTTCCAACCCTTCAGGAATATCACTTCGGCCGGTATCGCGGAGTCTCGAAAGTATCCTCGACCCTCAACCCTCGTGGCTTCGTAATCCGCACGCGCGCATCGTACGAGCTCGTAAAACCGTGCCGGTGCCGTTCGTGCTCGTAAACATTCCTAGAGACCCTTTTCCTGGTACGAGCCGGCCGCCCTTTACGCTGGCCTGACCGTCGCGGATATGCGCGAGCTGTACTACTTGCATGACCGACCAACCGGAAATCGCGCCTACCTGGTACCCGAAGCCGCTGTGCAATCGCCGATACAATGACCGCACTTGGAACTCATTGGCGATGCATGCTCGCGAGATTCCGCTGACAACCAAGATTGCTTGTAAAGAGAGAGAGAAGAAAGATACGTTAGTAAAACATCAAAGTTTTTTCCCTGGAACGCGGCGACATTTTGCAACAGTAAAGTAATGTTTGCGTCAGGTTTAACGCGAGCTTTCCTCGACGAGGCGACTAATCTGCGGACGGACGGACGTATCGTAAATTCAAAACATTTTACGCTCTCCGGTGCTCAATTTCTCATGCGCGAGAGCTGGCGGTCCATTTAACACCCCGAAATTATAAATTATTTTCTCACGTGTGCTTAATCCCGTTTCCGTTTTACGATATCCAGAAAATCAAGCCGGGAGTTCGGCCCGCCGCGTCGGACTTAATGATTAATCAGAGTTACTTCGTTCGCCAACGCCGCGTGCAACTGACACTAGGACGACGTCTCTCCGGTTACCGAATCTCCCGAGACGGAATTACGTTACATCGTCGCGACCTGTCGTGCGCGCGATTATGCGCAAGCTTCCCTTCTCCCCTTTGGTCTCCCTCGGCACCCTCGCGAGAAACGGTCCATTCCGTTCAATCCGGCCCCCCTTCAGTGAACGCGTCGTGGAAACCCGGCGGCGTCCCTGCGTTCCCTACCGCTACTAGAGTGTTTCGGACAGGTCGCTTCATGTATTAATCATACGAGCGGCGAGCATAAAATGCTCGACCAACTTCGAGAAAGCGCACATATAACAAAAGCTGCACTATGCAGAGAAAATTGTAGAGATGCGTCGACTCGCGGCATACTCTCAGCTTTACTCGCCGAAAACTAATGTCAAGGATCTCTCTTTCCTGTTATCTAACAACTGTCACTTTAATTGTTTCGTGCGATTGTTAAAAGCTTCGATTAGATTCTCGTCGAGTGATACTCGATTACATCGGCGGTTAGTGAAGATATTTCCGCGTGAATTAAACTCGAGAGCGAGCTATATATATATATGAAAAATGATTATCTGCTTGTTCTATTTATGGACAGGATTTAACTTCGTTTCACGAGTTAGCTACATTTCCACCAATTTTCAAGCGATATTACAATAAGTATCACCCGCTCTGTATTTCGCAACTTATTTTCGTCATCACCGCTGCCTAATCTCGTCCCGGCGCGTTCTCGAAGATTACCTTGCACCGTAACTGCGGCGGATAATCCGCAACGCGCAAATCTCGCGAATCCCGGGCAGGACGCGACGTCCGTTGTTCGGGGAACCGTTATTCGTAGGGAGAAATTTTCAGCACGGCGTGGGAGGAGCTTTGATTTTAAGGGCGCGCATTCATACCGCAAACGCTTGTCCTTCGCCAAGGGAATTACAAAGTTTCAATTCTGTGACGAGTCTACCACTTGGCGGCATTCAACCGCGAGCATCGCATTATCATTTAACCCTGCACGCAAAGTGAAATTAAACAGATATATATATACGTATATTTGTGCTATTACGTTATTTCATTTCAAAGAATTTCTAAAAAAGTTTTAACGCTTCTTCGTTGAATATTTCAAGGTTTATCAAAAATCGTACGCGGCTTACGTATCGGCGTCAGTTGGCGAAATCTTGAATCCGTTTGATTCGCGTGTGTATTTTATTTTTTATGTTTTTTAATACATTCTTTTTATTTTTGAGGAATCATGCGACTACATATGCGGGACCGACTGTAGATCAGCGCGACAGGATTTCCTCTCTTGGGAGTCCATCTCCCGCGCCCGTTTCCCGTCCGTATGGAATCCCGCTGCGGCGTGTGCATAATGCATGGCCGATACGTGTTCGCGTTATGATATTTCTCGCGATAGAACCGGCAGTAGAGCGCTGTTACCCGCGCGTTCTACGTGCATTCAGACCTCCAATGGATAACTCCTCCCCGAGACGAGTTTTCTCTTCCATCCCCGGCCCCTCCACCATTCGATTCCGTTCCTTTGATCGCTCCGCGATCGTCTCGGATCTCGAGATAACTCGACGCGGCCCCGATTTATTTTGCGCACCCTTCCGCGCGAAGGAGCACGAAGGACTCTGGTGTCCATCTTTAGGAATCTTAAATATATTACGAAGGCGAACCACGATCAGATGAAATTTGTTGATCGAGGATGTTTACAATTTCGTACTGGTTCTGCAAGATATATTGGATTTCCGAAGGAAGCTGTCACAGGAGATATTCGACTTTGCGAAATACTCTTCGAAATGGGCACCGCGAGCGCGCCTGTCTGCGGAGCGATTTGAAATCGTCTTTCCTTTCTGTAGAAAGCGTGCACGAAGTCTCGATAAAATAAATGCATCACTGCGTGTGTCACGGTAATTAATTTTATTCGCGGGAAATTAATATCCGCGATTGAGTAACGGCGAAGTCAGACCCGGCCGTTGATAATTCGACAATTTGGCATTAGAACTTGCCAAAGTTAGAGAGGCTCTTTTCGTGCCAGCGCATAACTTTGCGCCGCGTATTCTGCATATGGCGCGAATACAAGCTGATATTAATATTTCCTATTCCATTTGCGTGGAAGTCATCTGCAAGAGAGAACTCAAAGTCAAAGCAGATAGCCTGAAACATTTAGCTTCTTTGAGACTCGCCGCGGGACTCCTATGTTGGATTTCTGATTACCCGAAGGGCTTTTCTATCAAGAGAAATATCCGAAACGACTTGCGGCACAGGCTTTCGAGTTAACAAGAACCACAAAGCAAATGAGAGCAACGTTAGCGCAGCCGGCATTACGGTCCAACCTGGCTGTAGGTAGCTTAGTAATAATAACATTATGCATCGTAGAAATGTGTTACAAAGGTCAGACGGAATTCCGGAGAAGCCGCGCGCACTTCCATGTGGATACACTCGACCGTGAAATAGGAATTTTGAGAAACACGCGTTTATTAGATCGCATTCAAATCTTTTATGCGGTATTTCCGCTTAATAAGAAAATCGTATTCGCGGTTTAATAAGACAGAACGCGGTTTTGATAGGAATCTTATAAAAAGTTTTCTTTTTTACTGATAATAATAATTAATGCAAAATAAAAATAAAAAATCGTACGCGTACTTTGTCGTCGCGAAACTTCTAATCTTTTTAAAATAATTTATATAATTTTTTTATCATGTTAATTTAATAATAGAATCAAATCCCTCGTTAAAGATCGGAAGGACTTCGATTGGGCAAGCTGCCCCGACTATTATACCATTTCTTGTCGCGATAAAACGAAACATTTCCGACGATTCAATCATCCGCGGCGCAATCGCGCGCGCATTAAACGCTTGTCTTGGCAACAATAAAACCGCCCCCGGGGGAATTCGCCGTCCCGAAGCAATTTCAGATAATATTGGCAGAGATGAACCGGAAGGCGGACGAAGAAAAGTGATTAGAAAGTTCGCCAGCGATTCCCTCGGTTAGATATCGATGCGATTCTTGGCAATTTCCGTGCTGAGCCATCGTCTCGACTGACGGCGCATCGGACAGCGGCCGCGAACACGACGTCGCGTGCAATAACGCAATATCAATGATTTTTCATACGGGGAGGGAAAGAGCTCTTCGAACGCCGGATCGACATGTGAAAGAGCAACGCCTCGCCGCAAATGAATTAAATGCCGCGAGGAAATAACGCGCGGGTTTTAGCTCGGGCAATTCAGTTTACGAGAGAAAATTACCTTCGCGCGATAGATAAGAACAGTCGTTCCCGTTGCATCGTCGCTCGAGACGCAACCCGTGCGTCGTTATTTCCAGGGTGTTGGGTACGATAATCGTCTAGCCGCCCGTGCATCATAAATGCGTAACTACCGCCAGGTGGACCGGCGTCATTGAGAGGCGTCGTGGCGGCACGTGTTCGAGACGGTGAGGCATCGCCCGCGGCGGAAACGCAGCTCTCTCCCGCCCGTCCAGCGATACGCTATCGCGGCCTGCCAGATATACCCGGGCGACTAATATACCCGGCGACACCCCGCCGTCGCGGGCACGTAGCGAGCTCTCGCGCGCGTACACCCTGTCGCGGCCATAAATTGCGGCGGGTCTGCGGTATCGCGACGGGGTCGCCCGCACTTGCCTCGCAGTAAATAACATATCATTTCCAAACGTCGACTTGGTACGGTCTTTGAAATTATGCCGCTCCGGCAATTAAGCGGCGCGAGGCACCGCGAGCCTCCACCCTCCTTTTCGAAGCGAAAATGAATTTCGTCGTTCCTCGGTGGAAGATCTGCGACGTGTGGCTCGATTTGCTTTTCGAATATCTCCTCTTGGTCTTTTATTTTAATTTATTTTTTAATGCCTATAAAAAATTTAGTAGGCTACGAACCGTCACCGTCCGTGAAAAAAAAAAACAAATTTCGTGGATACGAAAATTTAAGTCTACCGCATCGGACTCGTCGATTTAGATCTCGCGAGTAGCGTTACGTGCGTATTTCGAAAGCGCGCTCAGCGTGAAACCGAAACCGCGTTGCGGAATAACGCGGGGAGAACACCGCGGCGGTAACGATCGAGTAAATTGAACGGCGCCGTTTTCGTTGCAACAATCCACCGATTTCCGTGCACTCCCGGTTTTCAATTAGCTCGAGAGATCGTCGATGGCACGATCGATTAGGGGAGGAAAGTCAGACGAGCCGAACGGTGCCTTACTTTTCTCCCTCAGTCGGAGGGGCTCGTTTCCACGAGCGAGTGGCTACGTTTCCGGAACGCGTTTACGGGGAGGCCACACCATTAAATCCGCCGCACGAAGGGAGACGATCGCCCCCGTACGTTTTACGCGGCCTCACGCGATGCATCGACCCTTGCCCAGCGCACCCCCTCCCCCTTTCACCCCGTCCAGCTCTTCCGGTTCTTTTCTTCTCGCCCCGTCGTGGATGCCTCCGAGACGAGAGAGGATCATTTACGGGAAAATCAACGACGCGCCCGAGCACACATCGTTAAGAGATATCAACGTCGTTGGCGATTTACTCGTGGAAATAGCCGAAGAGAGACGGCGGTGGAGTTTAATCGGGAATCGAAGGCTTGGAACTCGCACACGAGCGAGTTACGTAAGGTAGCTCGACGAGTTGAAATTTACAGTTGTCTCTCGAGCCGCACAAAAGTCCGCGGCCTTAATTTAACAGCGGATCCCTTCCGGTAATTACGCGTTGATTTACGAGTTAAAATGTCCAGAGGAAATGGTTATTAATCACCCATGTTAATTTTTTCATTATCGATCGTATGGCTTGACGCACCATAATTTTATCCGCCTGAATAAAATCGACGAGAATTGATTGCATTGCGAAGCTGTTAGTAAAAATTAAGCCGATAGACGCGGAACATTCTGTATAATGTCATCATGTGCATTATGATAGCTCTCTTTCTCTCTGTCCTCCTCTTTCTGCTGTGCATTTATCCCGAGTAATTAAAGCGAGAACCGCCTGATAAACGTATAACTGGCCAGTTGAGCTCACGCAGTTTACGCAAACGATATTTCGCGACATGTTTACTTAGTATGTGAATATTGCGCAGATCGGCAGCTGCCAATTCAATGAATTCGGCAGGATTCGCAGATGATTTTAACGTACTTAAAAAAAAAGTAATATAAACGAATAATTTCACTATTAAGGAAATAACATAGAAAAGAAAAAAAAATCTATATATAATAATCTACATAATCTTATAAAGGACAAAAGTATTTTTTAATTTATGTTTGCTTTAAAATTAAACGAGATCTATTATTAATTCGAAATGACAAATTTAATTGTATTCTTACAATTTAACGTTGCTAATTTCCAAAATTAATACAAATTTGATGAAATATTATAAGCATCGATGACAGGGCGCGGGTTGCGTTACTCGGGGGATGTTTCGCCGAAATAAAAGCGGCTCGGATTTCGCGGGGATAGCGCGTGATATAAAATAGTTTTCGGGGTGATCGCTGATGTCGTGGCCGGACTATTTATGCGCGTCGGGGGGTTGGTGTTGCGCGCGAGAGATACGCGAGCACGTCGGTCGCACCTACGAGCCTCCGACTGTGTACGTGGCGCTCATACACGTATGCGCCACACTTCCGGCCGGGAACTACCCTCGCCATTTCCGGACACGATGCATCATTGGACCCCGATAAAGTTTGCGACCCGCCGCCGGCGAAACTCGCGGCGCGGCCCGAGAACCGGGGGAGAAACTCGCGACGGGAGAAACAAAAAGGACGAAGGAAGGAGAGGACACTACTCGAAAATTCCGTCCGCCCCTCCCGCCTCAACCCGTCGAATTTCCGCCGCGGCCGGGCTTGTGAATAATTTCCGCTGGGTCCCGCTCGCCTCGGCGATTTCTATTACACAGAACTATCGCCTTCGACGCGTGTGATGTGGAAATAACCGGTTGCCCATTGAGTCGCCCACGACGTGATTTGTGTAGCGCGTCTTAGCTGCTCGATGCGATTAAATCTTCCGCGCGATACGAGACAGCCCACGAGTCCGTTAATCACCGCTCTTATTCTTTGCCCCGGGGCAAATCAGTCGACGCTCGATCGGGAGAACGCGGGTCACACTTGTTTCGGCCGTTGATCGATAGCCCCCCTGAGAATAGGGGTGGCTGTTCGCGAGAGGTCCTTGACTAATGATCGCTTCTCATGACGCCGCGCGATACAATGACGCGCGAAGATGGTGGATGAGAAAGAAGCGACGGCTGCAGCGTCCGAACCGGGATAACGTCGGTACGACGGATCCAAAGCGACGAGGGGAGGATAAGAGAGAAAGAAGAGACGAATAGATCGAGGAGGAGAGGAGGAAGACTGCTCGAGCAATGAGACCGAGTGAGTCTCGGATAATTAGCAAAACAGCGGAACTTAGTCATTAGGAGCGCCCTCCCTTAATGTTTCACTGTCGTCTACAGGGTGGCATCGGTATCACGCACCTTGTCGGTACCCATTCTTCCCTTTCAAACTTTCGGCAAATAAGATTTGCTAGGGGGCTCGCTCGCGGCTTTCGCGAGAAAAGGGTTTAGGTCGGGATAACGACTCGCGAAGAGATATCCGTCCGCGAAGGCGATATCGTTCCTGCGCGTGACGTGATAATTTCTTCTCGTTGAAAAATTTCCGAACATCTATCTGATACCTTTACGTTAAATCGTCTGTATTAAATACCTCGGAATTGTGTCATCAAATATCGCTGATTAACGAAGTGGAGGTACGCGATTTTCTTAATTAAAATAAGAGCAAAGATTATTCAAAGTGTCGCTTCGGTACGATAAAACACTTGGAGCGCGATAACAGTCACAATTTATCTCGCGAATAATTTTCTTTCTATATTCTTATTTGTATTAACATTATAGGTATTATTTTTGATTCCGTTCTCGTAACACTTTTATTCTTATCTGTGCCAAAGGGGTTTGATTTATATTCAGCGCTGATTTAATTTATAAGGAGAACAAGGTTACAAGAAAAAGTCCTCTATTATTTTCTGGATTGCTAGAAACGCCCGAAGAAATCTCAAGAGCTCGAAAAGAGACCCGTGTTGATTAATTAATAATACAGTTGGCATCATGCACTTGCGTTAATATCGCAAAGTCTCCGGTCGACGGCGGAGCGTACTCGAGCCATAATTATGCAAACGAACTCAGACGGACGCCGGGCGCTCGGAATTCATGGTGCCGTCCGAAGTTATAGCTACGCAAATGAAATCATTCGACGAGACGGATTTAAAGGATTCGAGGAAAACGACTTGCATCACGAAGGGGCGGTTACCGTTGACCAGCCCCTTTTGTGTAAGCATTAAAAAAAAAAGAAAGAAAAAGAAAAAAAAAACGTAACGGTTGAAATGTTCCCGCATTCTCTCTTCGACGGCCGGATTGAACAGTCCCCCGTTTCAACCCCCATTATCGAGATTCACGGACCGTGCTGCAATTAAATTGCAAATACACGGCTATTAGTCAAACCATTAAAAATTAAATCAGGTATACCACCTTTCGCTTTAAATAAATAAATACTTTTCCGATGTAATAATTATGAGCGACCAATGTCAGAAGAAAGAAAACTCGAAAAAAAAAAAAAAAAAAGTTAAAAGACAATAGTTAAACAAATGAAACTATAAACTACCCGAATGGAAATTTATCTAGCTAATCTGATTTTGCAGCTGGTGGTTAGGTCGCGCATAAATTATAAGTATTAAAAAAGAAAAATAAAATCTGTCTAGTATCGGCTGTATAGTTTTTGCCCGGTGTGTACTGTGTATCTAAATAGATGTCTAAACTTTTTTCGCGGAGTGCTTTGTTGTTAAGCTGACCTTACGCAAGTCTCGCTCGACTGCCGAATTCGTCGGGCAAACCGGTTCTTGCTGTCCCCTGCCCGCGCGTCCACAACTTTAAGATTTTCGAGCGCAAGGTGCCGGCCAGACGTAAACACACGCACGTGCTCACACACTATCACAGGAACCGGTTAGCCCGGCGAATTCGGCAGTCGAGCGTTGCGTAAAATCAGTACACAACAGTAAACTAGTACGCGGCGAAAAAACATTTAGATATCTAGCTTTTTTAGCTCGTCATTAATTAGGAATAATTGTGTGGTACTTGGACGATTCGAGCGTTGCATTTCTGTCTCATTGCTGGACAGTTTTACTAGACAGCCACGAGATGAACCACGAATTGGCTAGCTAATTATTAGATAACGGTGGGAATCAATTTCCACTCGAGTATTCTAAAGAACAGTTTATTTGAAATACACGATCGCCCGAGGAAATAAACTCCGCGATTCGATTGCTATGACGACTCTTGATGGCGTTATTCGCTCTTGTCGTCTGTTCGTCCCAGATATTACAAGTCCGACATCGGATATCCTTCTGCGAAACCGAACCGAGTGACAATGACTCCACCTGGAAATCATATCGCTCGAGACGAGGAACGGGGAAAGACAGAGAAACGTGCTATTTCGAATTCGAACCGCGCCTCGCGCGTCTCTGTAAAGTCGTATTGTGATTCGGGATGCGAGGTCCGGTCCCCGCTTGATTCCAGATCTCTGACGAATTGATTGGGGGAAGCGTGGGGGAGGGGGAGGGGGAGACTGCGAAACCGAGGAACGAGATATTAATTCGCAGCATTCAACATCGACCTCGTTCTATCGCGCGCTTAATTATTCTGCCAATTTGCCTCGATATCGACTTCGCGGTGAGGCGAGGATGCGCGTAATTATCGATGACTGTTCGCTAAGACGTTTTCCCGTGGAACCGCATCGCTCGCGTATTTTTAATGTGCCCCCCGTTTGAATAGAATCAACGACTCGGTGGTAATTACGTCGTTTGAAATGGACCAGGCTTTCACAACTTCTTACCCTCGTTCAGATTCAGCTTTTGGTTCTTTAAAAGTACAATATAACTATCATTTTACGCCTCTACCTCGAGAAGTATACTAATCCGCAGTGGAACTTATTAAATATCAAGACGCGCAAGGCAAACTTATTTTTCGGAATTTCGCCTTCCGAGATCGCTTAAGTCAAGAGCCAGTATTCACGAACTTTTCGAGATGTCTATTTGCACTTAGGTTCGACAGTCAAGGAACTCTCGGACGGACCCCGAGACGGTACTTAAATTGTTTCAGAACTACTGGAAGAAAGGCCCGCAACGCGCAAGTGGTCTGAAGAAGCTTCTTCAAACTTGAAAACGGTGCGGTCTCTGTTCTTGACGTCTTTCACTTTTCTACCATCGTTCCCGGCTCGAATCAAATGATGGTGTTATTTGCTGACATCGGTAAAATTTTATCAATGAGGCGTCTCATTTCTATCGAACGGATTGTTTCCCCGACGTGTTTTTAAATCGCGGCTTTTATCATAAGTTCACTTCGTTTCCAACGAAGTGAAAACTGTAAGTCGCAATAAGTCTTCAAAGGAAAAAAGTTCTTTCCCAAAGGCATTGAAAAAGATCAGACGGTTCTACGATAAAATTTTAATAATAATCGTAACGATAATGTAACGCGAACGTAACGGCGAATCATTAAATAAAAAATATATAATAAAAAAAAATTGAATTTTAACTCAACTTATTTTCTTTTTTAATAATTCTTATTTTTGTCGCGTTAAAATTGTTAAGAAATTTTTATTACAGTTAACGCAGCGGTGAAAAACGTAAACGAGTAAACGTAATTATTTTCCTCCCGTTTAACTACATTGGAGTATTAAATTTTAATCTCGCACACGTGATTTCCGGCAATAACATTCGCGTCAGAATTGGGGATCTATTCAGCATTTTTCAATACATATTTTTTGATTTCGCTTATCGATATTTCCACACTGGGAAACCGGGTATTAAAACGTAATCACGTGATGCGATTTTACCTACAGGTGCTTTTAGTGGTGAAGATAAAAAGAACGGCGATCCGCAGTTGTTTGCGCGAGATAAAACGTATTGAATGCATGATTCCCCCCTTCTTTTCTTTCGCCGCCGTTGAATTTAGGACACGAGTTCTTTTTACAACACCGAATATACAAGCGACGCATTGGCACATTGGTTCCGCCGGTCGCTTTTAAAAATGGAACGTGCGATACATTTCTTTATATGAGAGCCGCATGCGAGAAGGGCTGGCATTCTAAATATGCGCATAAATATGAATGCAGGTAAAAATTCTGAAAACAGCGAGCAGCTTGAATTAATTCCTCCTTACTCAATGCATTGTTTTACAAAATTCTGACGTGACGCAATAAAGTGCCGTTTTCTTGGTAGGAATAGAAAAGAAATATTTTCGCTCCTCCACGATAAGTAAAAGTACGTGCGTTGTAAAAAGTTTCCAACTCATGGTTTCGTAAATTAACAGAAAACTGTCTAACAAACGAATGTCGAATAACTAAAAAAAAAAAAAAAAAAATCGAGTATGCGCGGGGCTGCGTCTTCCCGAATGATCGACCGGAAAAATTTCTCAGACAGCTATCTGGCTTTCGTTTTTGTTAATTAGCGTTTATTTAGCGAAAAATTGATGGGCTTTCCTTTCTGAAAGTACGGACGCTCGGAAGTTAACCGTGTCGGAATGCGCTCTTGTGTAGGTGGCCGAGCGTTATATTTTTCTCTTTAATGGAAGACGAGCAACCGAGTTCTTCTGCTTTTCCTCCCGAGACTCGGAAATGCATTCCTCAAGTAAATTGAAAACCGAAAGGTAGAAGTTTTCCGCGCAACACGCTGACCCGGCCACGGTACAAGCTGACACCGCCGAAGATACGCCGCGGCTGGCGGTTTTATTTCATTTCGTGCCCCGTTGCGTGAACGTCGTTTCAATGCTCTCACATTTACATTACCCACAATTTCGCCCCGGCCGCGCCAACCCCCGGCGCCCTCCCCCCCCCTCCGTTCGCGTGCCAAATGCGACAGCCTGCAATTTTATTAATTCACCTAATGAAGATCTCATTCTCTCACAGATTTATTCGACTTTGTAGCCAAGTGGCTGAATGAATTGCGCACGGAGCCGTTGTAAAATATCAAAGAGGAGACCGCTACGTTTATTCTCGTAATCGCTCGCGTGTATCGGGGAGAGCAATAATTCGCACGTTATCCCGCGGTGTTCGCAGTGACGCGAGTAAATCAAATTTTTTTTTTTTTTTGTTTTACTCGTTCGCGCGGTAGTGAATGTCACTTTTCCGAAGTACTAAATTTTATTTCGAATTTATTAAATTCCGCCCCGCGGATTACCTGGCCGCGTATTAATTCGCGCGCGAGAGAGGCGCGCTGCAAAGCCGGGCGCGCCGAGAAGTTGAGAGGTCGCGGGCGTTCCTGTTTAATTTTGCACATGTGCACATGTATCAAATGAAAAATAATACGGCAGGGCGAAACGTAGACGACTTTATTACCGCGGCACTACGTCACGTATCTATCTTTTAGCACTCCCGCGGTGCATTTGTCTTCATTATTTTCTCGCGTAAAGGCGATCTACATGCTCCCGAGCACGGGCCCGTGAGTAGTGACTTCCGGTCAGTTTTATTCTCGTCGTAAGGACGCAATCTAAAATTGAATCGCCGCGATACGACGAGGACAGAGTGGAGTCTCGTCGAGTCAGCGAATCGATCTCCCTCCCCCTCCCGCCTACCCCCTCGGATAGGGTTGTTTTTCGAAACACGCGATCTCGCGGACACGATCGAGGAGCCACGATGTTTATCTGGGTCCGAAATACGAAATCTGAACAATTCGGGGAGTGATTTCGCTCTAGTAGATACTTTCAAATAACGTAGAGATATAAATAATAAATGGAAACGAATAAAATTACAGTTAATTCAATTTACGGTTAATTTCCGCTACCAGGCTCGTAAAGTAAATCTTTAACTTCTTAAAAAAAAAAGAAAAAAAAATTAATAAATAAATAAAAAGACGGATGCTCTTCGCGCACGTTTAATTGGGGACTCGCAAAGGTATAGAGACAGATTGAGTATCTGCAAAATTTCAAGTACGCTTTCTACCGTTTGACTAAACTGGACACGAGTCATTCGATCGTCGAGATCGAAGCTAGACCACAGTAGCAACGTTGTTAACAGCGCGCCGCAGCGCACAGTGGATTAATCGAGCGTGTTACACGTTTACACGAACGCAATCGGCGTGCACGTGGCAGAGAAATCGTCGGTAAACGGAGTGATTTCCATCGACGATCGACCGTGGTCACTACCCTTATACATTACGTGTGCCCTTCTCCCGTTTAGGCATGAAAACGTGAACACGTGCATCGGAAAACCGATCGGTAAATAGCGAGATTAGTGTCCCGCTCTGTGTGGATACTAAATCAATTGGCGGAATGTGCAAAGACGCAAAACGACTCGCTTACGGATGCGAAAACGTTAAAGATGCTTAAAATTCGTACACCAAATTCGCGAAACATAAATAAAATCGTAAATAAAAGTGTTAAAATTTGTATTATTTTTTATCTTGGATTTTGTAATTTAAATCTTTCCGAATCTTTTTTGACTTTAATGACGATTTGATCAGATTGTTTTAAAATTAGATATGTGAGCGTGTGTACAAACTGTACGCATAAACGTGATCTTTACCACGTTAATTACGCTAAAATGCATCCCGTGCGCGCGACAGTGCTTCCCGTCAAATCGTAAAATGGAGCCAGGGGCGACAATGCGCCCGTGATTTATTTCTGCAATTTAACTAACTCGTCTGGTCCCGCCGCGACCTCCGCCGCCGCGTAGCATCCGCGGTGTTTCTGGAGGAACGCGTGGAGTTCGCGACGCGCACCGGTGCATATTAAAGCTGGGCGCGGCGCGAATTAAAACTGTATTTTACAACCAACGCTCCCGCCCGTCGAAAGCGCTGTTAAACGTGCCTCCGCTCGCACGAGCGATTACCGTTTTTACGATCCGTCCACCGTTTCACGCCCGCAGCCCTTCTGCGAAACCGGTCCGGGTTGTGCATTCGTTGTACCACCCTTTTTTTTTTCCCTTCTTTTTCTCCACGGGGAAATAATCACGGTTGAAATCGCCGATTTCTACAAATGAGATACCCTCTAATCGCTTCGATGCGAAGTTAAAGCTTCGCGTTTTGATGGATCTGTACTCGATATTTTTTTTCCTTTTTTTTTTTTAACCGGGATTCGCCGCATAGACTACGATCGTGACTCGTTGAAATTCGGGGCCGGGGATGTGATACGGTTTATCGCGTTTCGCAACATTGGAAAAGTGCTCGCCGGCGGGCGGCCGATACATCGCCGGCGATGAAAATCAGAATGCGAACGGGGCCATAAAAATTCCGCGCGATGGGATTTTACTTATCACGCGGAATTACCGTCTCGCAGTCAACGGCGGCGGGACAGGAATTACCGCGGCGACCGAAACAGCTATCTTTTTCCCTGACGGGGAAAGTTTATGCCGCGCGTACACGTACACTGACCGGCAATAATGGCCTGACGCTCTGCGGCGACGGCAGCTAACGTGCGTGAGCTAGCGTGGTGTGCGTCAGGCCACACCGCGGAGCGCGTACGTGAGCCGTGAAGCGCCGAGAGAAGCGAGAGGACGGGGGAAAATTTGGTGGGAGGCGTTCTCATGCTCTATCCCGCTCGCAACCCGTGCGTTTGAGAGAGAACGCATGAGTGGTCGCTAAGAAAAAGTTATAGGCGCACCTTCGTTCTCTCGCTTGCACGCGTTCGTGTTTATACGGGCGCGCAAGGATAGAAATAGATCGCAAGAGTACGCTATTAATTCTAGCATATACTTCAAGACATTTCGCGATAATGACAACCGAAATTGAAGACCCGTGTTACTAATGTTATTAAATATATAATTCTACGTTGCGTGTAATTTATTTTCGCGATAATTTTTCGACAAATATATAAATAATATCTCGAGAAAGAACGCATGGGAGGACGGTGCGAAACTGTTAGAGGTGCACCTCCGATCTCTCGCTTGCACGCGTTCGTGTTTATACGGGCGCGCAGAGATAGAGATAGATCGCAAAAGTACGAATTATAGCGTATACTTTAAGATTTTCGCGACTAATGATAACCGAAATTAAACACCCGTGCTACTGATATTATAAATATATAATTTTACGTTGATTGTAATTAATTTTCGTAATAATTTTTTGACAAATAAATAATGTCTTGAGAAAGACAATTTAAAATTCTGTTTTCTGTCTTGAGAAAGACAATTTAAAATTCTGTTTTCTGTCTTGAGAAAGACAATTTAAAATTCCATTTTCTGTCTTGAAAAAGACAATTTGAAATACCGTCTTTTTTAAATGTCTTTTTCAAGACAGAAAATGGAATTTTAAATTGTCTTTCTCAAGACAGAAAACAGAATTTTAAATTGTCTTTCTCAAGACAGAAAACAGAATTTTAAATTGTCTTTCTCAAGACATTATTTATTTGTCAAAAAATTATTACGAAAATTAATTACAATCAACGTAAAATTATATATTTATAATATCAGTAGCACGGGTGTTTAATTTCGGTTATCATTAGTCGCGAAAATCTTAAAGTATACGCTATAATTCGTACTTTTGCGATCTATCTCTATCTCTGCGCGCCGTATAAACACGAACGCGTGCGAAGATCGGAGGTGCACCTCTAGTTTCGCCCGTCCTATGTTCTTCTCGAGATATATTGTCGAAAAATTATCGCGAAAATAAATTACACGCAACGTAGAATTATATATTTAATAACATTAGTACGGGTCTTCAATTTCGGTTGTCATATCGCGAAATGCTTGAAGTATATGCTAGAATTAATAGCGTACTCTGCGATCTATTTCTATCCTTGCGCGCCCGTATAAACACGAACGCGTGCAAGAAGAACGGTGCGCCTATAACTTTTCTTAGCGACCACTCATGCGTTCTCTCTCAAACGCACGGGTTGCGAGCGGGATAGAGCATGAGAACGCCTCCCACCAAATTTTCCCCGTCTCTCGCTCTCGGCGCTTCACGGCTCGCGCGCTCCACGCCGAGCTCACGCACGTTAGCTGCCGTCGCCGCAGAGCGTCAGGCCATTATTGCCGGTCAGTGTACACACGTTGCACGTATATCGTTCACCCGCACGCGCACCCCCGCGGTATTGTTCCGTCTCCGTCTTCTCACGTTATATTGGATTTCCCGCTGTAGTTAGCAGGTTTGTTCTACGCTCGTAAACCCGCTTAAGACAAAATGGAGCCTCAGCGGTGTCGGCGGGAGTATAAAAGTTGATTAAAACTAATCAATACGATAGCTTCAATTACGAGATGTAACGAGCTCGCACGGCAGCCATTAATGTCGTCGATCGAAATCGATTTATGTATAACAGATGCATAAAGTTTGCAAATTAATTTTATCAGGTTAGCGAATTACGATTTAATGTATGATAAATATTATATTGTAGACGAAAGTATTAAATAGGTATTATGCAAATAAAAGAAAATGCACTTATGTTTGTACATATGTGCTTACTGTTTGATAAATCTAATTAAAAATCCATTAATTCTGATCAATTATTTTCCAACGTCTTTCTCAAAAACTAAATAGAATTTCTTGTTACGACTCATAAATCTTAATGAAAAGCTTCTTACGTTGTTTCTTAAATCCGATTAATCATTCAGCAGTGCATTAACGTTTATTATTCACTTTAATTACTATTTTCCTTCTATTTGACCTGAGCTTTGATAAAAATGTTACCATTATTTCATCCCATTTCGAAACGCGTGTCGGACTCTCGATTCTTTTTTTATTTTTTATTTTTTTATTCGAATAAAATACGGAAAACTTTAACATTCAAAGAAACGTTTTAAAAACGGACGCGTTTCCGTAACCTCTTGAATTTCCACCGCGCGTTTCATTACCGCAAAAGCACGACATTCTGCTTTTTCCGACTTTTGCAGTAATTACTCAGTTGATATGATTGGTTGGGGGTCACGATCCTTAAGAACCACCTCCTGCTCTCCGGCCTTACGGGATCGAATTATCTGCTTAATGGATGGTAATTGCTGCAAAGGTGCACTTAGCAGAGAAGCCGCGCCCGGCTTTACGCGGTACTTGTACAGGCTCAAAGCATATCCTTCACAGAAACGACCGTGTCCTATGTTAGACCGTGGGATTTGGTTCTTTTCGCCTTAATATATATCTCAATATTTTCTTTTTTTTTTTTTAAGAAAAAAATGATTGATATGAATTTATAAAAAGAACAAAAATCAAAACTTTATAAAGAGTTTAATTACCGGCGATTAGAGACATGTGCTATGAACGAACGATTTACAAGCGAGAGCTTGCAGAAAAAAAAAAAACAATTACATGGTGCATGAAGAAATTATTAAAGTAAATTTCTAATAAATTTTCCCGACCACCCCGTTCGTTTTTTTAAGTAAATTCTCGTCTTTGTTTGCATTAGTCCTAAACCTCGAATATTAATAAAGGAACAGCGAAACGCTCGACGCCGTAAACTGATGACAGCAGTTGCGAACAGTTAGTTGTAGTACGTTAAGCGACTTGGAAACATAGTACTGCGAGTCTAGGACTCGCTTCGCGAGGGATCTTCGCTACTCGAGAGACCTCGAAAATCTTTGTTTCGAGAGTAAGAGACGTTTCTCTCTCGGTCAACTTTAACGGTTCGTCCCCGAAACTTATAACACCAGTCAGTCAGTCATTCCTGAATTCCGACAAAGACTTTCGACGTTTTGTTCGTCGTCGTTATGAGAATGATGACGACAACGACAAAGAAGATAACGGTGGTAATGACGGCGACATTGACGGGACGATCCACGTGTTTTTAAATTCCCCGACGATGCTATCTCTTCGTTAATCTCTACCGCCTTTTCCCAGTTTGGCTCGGTCGGTCGCCGACTGGAACAATAACGCGGTTGATTGTAATGGAGGCCGGGTGATATCAGTGGCTCATTGTTCTACGATTAACGTCTTATTCGTCCACGTCTTCTATCGTTTCTGCTCTAGCTTCGCCCTTCCGTTTCTCTTTTAATCTTCCTCTATTTTTTTTCCCTTTTTTTCTTTTTATTTCGGCGTTGAAATAATTTTCTTCCGTATTTTTATATACATTCGGAACCAGAGATGGATTCCTCGATAATTTCACGAAGCGTCGCGAGATTTAAAAAGAGAGATGTCGCATTAAATTTTATTTAATCGCTGTCAGGGAAGTTGAATAATTTTTGTAACTATACCGTTATGACGGAAAAGATTCGCAATAATCACACCGAACAACTGCACTCTACATGTAATATTTAATTTTTGACAAGTGAGCTTTGGTCATTTCGAAAATATTTCATTCTCTTTATATCGTAATAATTTTCTTACGTACGTTAAAAATATGGTTAGTAATATAATCTCACGTTATTATCGCGACGTCGTTTCCAGCGGATGTTTCCGAAGGGAAAAGCTAATTAAAAATCTGATTCGGAGACACGCAGAAAACGCACACGTCTAAAGACAATTGCTACAATTCGCACGAGAGACGTCAGCTGTCGCGTGAACGGACGAATGGGGCGGTCTATGTGAAAATCTGAGTTCTGGGATACGTCATGCAAAATTGACAATGGGATATGTCGGAGTATACAAGGTGGTTTCGTGACCTCGTTATGTGCTAACGTAGATTACATGATTTATACAGCCATATTCGCCATCTGCCTTGCATCAATGTACCGGAAATGGTTACTCCAAAACGACCTAATTCACGTTTATTGCACGCGAATACGAGACCAAAGTGCGGTAATGTTCGGGTAATACGCCGCGCGTTGCGGAAATAATACTTTTACGTTAAAATTAAATTACTTATTAATTATGAGAGAATTTCAAATATATATAAAAACGCGTGAAAATCGAGCGACGTTCAGACGGAATATCAATGATTAATTCGCGAGAGAGGAAGAGCTGTCCGATTTCAGTCGGGCTCGCGGACCGTTGACGGATGAGTGTCTTTGCGGAGGAGAGTTCGACTCTATTGTACCACCCCCGCGCTACAAATTACGGGGAGCTGTGTACGCTATTCTCGCATCGCATCGCGCATTCAGTCGAGCCGGCCACGTCGCAATGCGCGCGCGCTCTTATGAATGGCGTTTCACGCGCGCATGGACCTTCCCCTTCGACGTCGCGTGCATTCGCATCGCAGCGGCAGGACGCGCTCATCAAGATCCGACGAGATAGGGCTATCAGGCGTTCTCGACGCCCGCACCGTTGCGTTAGAACGCGCACGTGCACGGCAATATGCATTACAATGACGAGGGCAACTTTTCACGGTTAGACACGACGCCTCGATTCTCCGCGGACGTCCCCAACTCCCCCCGGGTTCCCGGCGTGTCCCGCATTCCCTTCTGTCTTTGCATAGTTAGGATGTCCAATCTTCGTTCGACGACGCGCCTAGAAATTCTTTTCGCTCGGACAAACCCTCGACCTTGACATTCCGCGGAAATTTCGGAGCGCGGGTCCTAGACGACCCAGTTTGCGACCCTAAAACGCTCGCAGCATCCAGTCCGAGTTAGATTATCGCCAGTACGCAACTAAAGATGGTGTAATATAGGGACACGTGCGAGTTACGTGCTTCGAATTTCGTGATATTTAAAAGTCAAGTGTTTACTCGGATCGTCCGAATGATAATTTTAATTCTTGGATTTTTATTTGTTACGCTTTTTCTTTTTTTCTTTTTAATCGCTGCTGCGTAAAGAGTTTTCTGCTTGTATTAAAAAAATTATATTCGCAGTGAAAGTTATTAAATTTTCGGTCTCTGAATTTTAATATATTCGGTCTAAAATATTCGATATGTCTCTTTTTACTATTTCAACATTACGCTACCTACGAATTCGAGATTAATTCTTGAGAAAAAAAAATATAAAACCCGGGGAAGAAAAAAAAAATTTATGTTTTCCTGTTTCGGCTTACAAATTATTATAGTTCGCTGCAGAATGGGTATCGCTGAATTATTGCAGATCGCGAATCGTCAGACGGTTTAAATAACGTTGTTACGTGAAATTTAACGCGCATCTTTCCGAACGTGCAATTAACGACGTGACGGGGAGACCTCATGAAGGGTGCTTTTTGTCCGAAGCGACGTTTCCAATACCACGGTGCTATAGGGTGTACACGGTGTGTAACGATGTACATTGTATGCGTCTCGTTTCCGCTCGTCGGTGTCAAGGGAGCTACTCTTGACCGTGGCAGGCCCGACAATCTCGTCTCCGCAGGATCAGACGGCTTTAGCAACGGAGTGGAGGCGGGAGGAGGATTGGTGCTTGAGGCTCCTTAATTAAGGTCTCTAACAACGGCCCTTGTATCCTGTGGATACGTGGAAGATGGCTACCGCACCCTGATATCCGACGTTTGACTAATTTCAACCCCTCCGTCAACAACGCGGAATGAATGCGCGAAATGCATTCATTGTCAAGAATTGTGTTGCAGTTACATCGCAGAATAACGAGCCTGGTGAACGAACGGTTTCTGCGCTAGCTTGCTAATTAACGAAATTGTTTAACGAAATAGTTTAACTATATAAATAAAATTTAAAATTATGTTATCGCGTGTCTTTAAATCACGCGCCGAGCTTTCGATCGAGTCGAACACGTTGCTCGTCTTTGTTTTGACCATGACCTTGCGTCATTTCTAACGATTTCTGGCTGTAGAGTCTCAAAGTACGAAGGGGAACATAGTTTCTCTAGCTTCGACCCTAATACCCGGGAACTAGGGTGAGTTCGTAAACGACCACCCTCAAAAACTTGCACCATTCATTGCCCTTCTTTATGTCACCATTTATAATAATTTTGAAGAAAAGGAGAGAAAAGGCTTCATATTTTACTTCGTTACATTCGGTTCAGTCATAAAGTATGAAACAACCGTGTGTTCTACCTCGTTTCGAGTAGTCTAATTATAAAGAATCACCTAATTTAAATATTTTAATATTAAGCTACGCGCAGATCATTACTCGGTCTAAAAAATTCATTAATCATACGCATAATTATGTCTCTAGATAAATACTTAATTACCTACTTTTCATTAAATTATTTTACACATTAAAGAATATGTAAGAAAATTTTAATTTAACCAATTAATAATTTAATAATTACCGTTGTTATATTCTATTCAAAGTATTAAAATTTTTATTATAATTAAAAATACAATAAAAATCCGTAATATATATCAACAAGAGAGAAATATTAATATTGAATCTCGTAGAAACTTTATGTACGGCTTACGTTACGAAAGAAGAAAGGAGCCTTCTCGCAAATCGCAACGTCAAACGTCGAGCTTTACAAAGTCATTTATTAACCATTCAAAATCCGTCAAGGAACCAGGTATAAAGCGCGGAGCGAAAGCTTTTACTCGCGGAATTGCGTAAACTCTCTTAGAGCCGCCGATTGCAGCCGGGAATTCCGAAAGGGTTAACGGCCGGTCGCGTTTATCGTCGCGTTAATTCATCGTACGGTGATAAATCGGTGCCGCGACGAGGTGGAATGCGCATGCGGGTGCACGCGGACACGATCGCGCCCAAGTTATGCGAAGGCACGATTGTGCACAGCATCGCGGATCGCGCGACGACGAGAAGGCGGCGAAAGCGCCCGGAGGGCTTCGTGCAAATATTCCGGGAGGCGCCCCCCTCCTCCTACCGATCGAATGTCATTATCGCTCCATCATCCACTCGGCAACGACCGAGCCGAGATGCTGATGAATACCACGGCGGGGTTCACTCTCTCCCCCCCGTCGTCGGCTTTTTTCGCGGCGCCCGCGTTGTTGGCACGTCGCTCGTGAAAATATTTTGCGGAGATATCTATGGCTTCTCTCCTATTCAGCACGGGATTAAAGCGACACGGAGGTGCTTTCGCACGTCCGCCGATACACACACCTCGCGCCCGCCTATTCTATCCGCGGTATGCGACAGCGCTGATAATTGAGAGCTTTACGTAAAGAAAACTGGGGGAAAAAAAAAGGAAAAAGAAAAAGAAAAGAGAATAAAAAAAAGCGGAAAATAAAAATTCCTCGGAGTGAATACCCCCTTCCGAACATTTATTTTCTGCTAAAGCAAAGATATGAGTTTGTACGACTAGATCGGATTTCGGTTTAAATTACCTCGGTGAATTTCAACTTCTCCCCTTTTCTGCTCGCGATAGTCCCGAGGCTCGGATTCGCATCTTAATTTTTTTCACGACTGCCACGTCTGACTGGAATTTATAATTTCGCATCGTCGCGGTCAGGAAGTGTGAAAATGTAGCTTGGCTCTCTGATGCTCCCACCTTCTCGTTATATTTTAAACGTCGAGCGCGCGATAACCGCGAGCGTACTTTCCGTAATTTCGCAAAATTACAGAAACATCCGAGCCCGGCTCGTCTTTCACGTTTCTGACGTTATCGCCGTTCTATCGCGACCAACGGGACGTTTTTATAGATATTCATTCTGCAAACGCCATTTAAGTCAGACGGATATGATGCGGCGCATCGTTTTGCGCCGATAGATTTCGCGCGGAAAGCTCGAGAGCTCATTTCGTAATTTGTAAGCCTTATTAAATTACCGGCGAGACGTAGAAAGAACTGCGCGCGGAAATTTGCCCGATCAATATTTGCCGACAGTCGTACATAATTATGATTGATCGATAGAAAAGAAAAAAAAAAAAAAAAAAAATATATCGAGTTAAATATTTTGACGTTTTACCGGAACTACATATTTATACGAAATCAATATTAACGCAATTAAGAGATAGTGGTGTCGTAAGAGGGCAAAATAGCGGGCTCTAAAAGGGGTAGCAATCGTCGGTCGATGGGCAATGCCATAACTAAATTGCGCCGAGTGGCAGTAACCTTAAAGAGATGTTTGCGAATTCACGAAATGCATTCTCGATGCGCAACGATATTTCCGGCCTGGGCGTTTACGATAATTGCCTTAATCGTAATTGCACCGGAAACGCCCGGCTACTTGTATATATACGGTATACTTTAGAGCTTTTTCAGCGCACGTTCTAAAAGTGCCAACGCGATTACCGAAACGGCCGCGTAGCCGCGCGCGGAAATGCCCGCTATGCTCCTACAATTTCCTCTCGTTCTGATAATTGCGAGGTAAGAGAAAACTCGCCCCGAAAGCTGCAGGAAAGTGGCTCGGACGATTTCAGACGGCGTTGCCTCTCTCTCTCTCTCGGTGCCGTAATGCGAGGCATTAATTTGTAACAAGAAAAACATCGAAAGAAAATAATGATACCGATCATTAATATCGTGAACTCACGGGAAATGTTTAAAAAAATATCACGTGTCAGAATCCCGTCCCGTCGTTTAAACGCGTCCCATCTTTCTCTCGCACTTTTACCCTAACGACAGACTGCGGAAAATTCGCGGTGAAAGAATGTCACGACAGTTTTCCCTCGCTTACTCTTTCCTTTTCACCTTGGACCGTCGTTTCGACGCGGCGTACCAAAGATGCGAAAGCATCGCATTATCACGGATCTCGGGCTCTCGACCGTGCGGGATTTCTTTGCGCGAATCGCTTCGCGGATGCTTCAAAGTAAGCCACTTCGACGTGACGCAAATTCGTTTCTCTCTCGGCAAAAGAGGGGAAAAAAAAAAAATCCCTGAAGATAATGGAGAACTGTCTCTACTGGCACTTGCGTGCACGCACGCACACGCGTGTACCGCGCGTCCGTGCACCACATGGGTGATTCGACTTGCTGTTGCGATTCGCAGTCTGCCTCTCTCGAAGGCGGATTTCTCCGCGATAAAATCCCCGGCGAAACATGGGGCTGCTATCCGGGCGAGCTTTCCCGCCTGGAAAATGCGATCCGGGGAAAATCTCCTCGGGAAATCTCGGCTCCGCGTTTGCCACGGCGTTTCCGCGTGTGCATGCGTCCACACGTGAGTGAACACACGGGCCGCCACCGCCTTTCTCGCTCGCCGCCTTTCTTTTTCGGGGAAACATTATTTTCAAGAGCGCGACCGATTCGAAGCATCTGGTATAAAAGATGCCGTGCCAGATATTTCCGAATTTTTACGCACAAAAATTATCGCGTAACGTATCTCGCGAACCTAATTTTTTTTTTTTTAATTTTTTTAATGAAAACATTGAATGAATAAAATTTTTCTGCACTTAACATTGCAACGTTCGACTATTTTTCAATAACTATAAAACATTATATGACACAAAAAAATTATCTTATTTATATGTAAATGACGTAATCTCGTTTCTTTCTTAACTGCGGAAGGTCTCGAGATAATAACCCGATATGTCCAGTGGGAATACTACAAAAACTTAGAGAAGACTGGCCCGAATCGTTATATTCTATACGACGGCGGCTGTTAAAACATTCGTAATGTTAAAGAGTTCACGCGAGGTTAAACGGTCGACATTTGGAAGAGCGGACTGTAACAAAATTTGATAACGTCTCTTCTAATATATTTATCATGCAATTACCGGGAAGATCTCCCCTGGGATTCCGTAAAATTGGGGGGAAATAGACGCTGCTCACCCTCTATTAACTTCGTCTAGAGTGTTGTTTTTTCATGAAACGGAAAACGACTTCGATTTCCTTCGCCCTATAATCTGAGAGGGAAAAAAAATTTTTTTTTATTCGAAGGGCGCGATCGGTCGCCGGCAAGGAAAAGCTCAAGACAAGTCTCTTTAGTCTCTAAACCCGACTTCCATTACTTAAAGAGGATATCAGACTTTGTATAATTGTTCTAAATTTTATCACTTGACTGTGATGAAAAAAAAATCTAAACTATTTTTTTGCGAATAATTTAGAAATGTTTTCTTTATTTTTTTTTAATATTATTTTACAGACAGCGTTTATTTGTTGCAAGGCGGGGCACAGTTCGCGAATTTGCCATTTCTCTTTGCTCGATTCTTTCCGACAGTCTTCGCGTGTAGGCGAGAATGTAACCGCGCGATACAAGTGACTATATTATTATCATAATTTTCAAATTAAAAATATAGTTCTCCATTTGCGGATCTATGTCACAAGTTTTAAGAATACGATCTTTGAGCTCGGCTATCTTTAACACGAGCGATTAATTATTCACGAGAATTGCTAATTAAATATTGTCAGCGTTGCTAATTGGGGAACGATCGCGAAATAACCGAGAGCCGTGCTCGAGAAAGTGTCGCTATGTCAAAAATGATATTTTCCGGCTAATATTAATTTCTAATTAGCTTCGTGCGTCAATGGATTAAGTAATTAACGGCCGGATTAATGGTAACGCAAATGTCGGCGCGCTTTGAAAATCAAATTTTCGCTAGTGTTTTTCGCGAGCTGTCTCTCTTGGACAATTTTCACGAATATTTACGACATTCACCGTGCTGTGCGTAAACTGCAGCGCATGTATCGATTAACGTACCGCGAGCGCGGTCCGCGATTTAAGAGTCCGCGTTTACGTACGCGCGTTCGTGCAGCGTTTTTCCATTTGTCACCGATTCAGAAACGCAACTGAAATGCAGCACGAAATCGGCGTCCGCGGCGCATCTCCGACAATACCGGCGCCGATCGCCCGCATTGTTTCATTTTGCCGACGAGGTTGCGAGCGCGGAACGAGGCTTGACGGCACCGTTGGCACCGATACACGCAGATTTATTACGCATGCTTCTGGTATATTCATCGCATTCTGACAGAAGATTAATTCAGAAAATTTAATGCCCGAAATAATAGCGCAGTGGAAATATGAATTCAAGAGCGGGGTATTCCGACTGCGAGAAAGAAAGAATTTCCATCTATCCCCTCCCACCCTCTCCTGAAAATTCAATAGAATAAAGCAGGGAATAAACATGCGTTTTCCTGCGCAAATTGTGTTAAAATAAAATTCAATCGTGACGTTAGAGGTAGAGGTGGATTTGCTCGCGCCGCTGAAAATTTCGTCTCCGAAACGCGTTCCCCGAAATTCCAATCGCTCGTGACTCCGATAATTTTGATACTCTGACAGTTTTATTACGAAAAAATCCCGCCTCGAGGAAAAATCGAGCGAGAAATCTGGGACGGGGTCCTCTACTTTCGTATACGCGTTGTGTACCGTCGTCGTCTATGTCTTGCCAGGACTGCTTCCGATTTGCGGAAGGAAATGTCACCGGCATGCGGTGACCTATATATTCGCTTCGCTCGCAGGTGCGAACCTTCAGACATATTGGACATCGGAACGGTCAAGTTCGTTCTCCGTTTCCCCGCGGTATTTCTCGATAAAGTGCCGAAAACACGTAAAAAAATTACTCGTCCTTTTTTCTACGTCACAATTTCGCGTTAAAATACCCGCGCGATACTGTCCCGGCATCGAACGTTTGCTTTTTCCGCAATCTTCCGGCTGTTCCTCGCCGTTAAGCATTGAAGATTGTTCCCTCAAGATTCCGTCTGGCGTCGAGATTCTCGAGCTTGGGACGCGGCTTTTGTTCGGGTTCGTACTACACGAGTTTCAGCTTCAAACGGTGTTTGCTGGCGATGATAGCTTCGTCCTAGATTTTCAGAATCTCTCTCTCTCTTTCTCTATCTCGTTTCGCCCGCGTTCGGCCGCGCGCGGTGAGCTCAAAATGAAAATGCAAGAAAGTTCCTTCAATTTTTAGCCCTCCCGGGATTTCATAGTCTACTTTAACGAGTTTAGATATTTCTTTATTCCGCATAATTTATAAAACAGTGTCTTTTAAGCCGCCTAAGTTTTTGAGGCTTAAGACGCCTAACGAAATCGAATGTCGGAAGTTACGATTATCTTAATCTCAAATTACGTATTCGTCGCCTGAGCTTCAAAAATTATTCATGTATACAAATTGAAAATCTCGCGAATGGCATATGGTTATAAAATCGAATTAAATGGATTCCAAGTTTTTATAATTTTTCCGACACTTTTAATATTTTTCTACGTTCGGCTACGAAACAGCGCCGAGCTCACATCGAGGAGATTAAGTCCTAAGGAACGCCGAGATAAAAAACGAAATGATCGCGTTACCGCGAAATACAGTACGGTGAGAACTGGCGCTGATAATCCCCGTAACTCCCCTGATATCGGATAACACGTGACGTGCCACGATAAGTCACGAGAATGCTGCGGCTGTGCACGTACGTGCATATATGCATACGCGCACTCCTACACGCACGCCGCCTTTTCCTTACGTTCGCGTTACTAGAGCGAGCTAATTCGATGTAGTCGCGAAAATGGAAGTATGACGCCCGGAGGCGGTGCCGTCAGCTCGCGCCGCGCTATTTCGCCGTTATACTTACATCCGCAGACACAGGGAGTCTTAAAAACGGTGCATCAACGCGGAAATTTCATTCCCGGGAGGATTTAAAGGTCGCGCTTTTTCACAACCGTAATCCGCCCTGAATATTTCTAAACGCGCGAAAACGCGGGGGAGAGGGAGGGGGACGACAACGCGCCGGTGGCCCGGGGAATATTTCGCGATCGTTACCGTTGTCGGGTTTTCCGATTAGATATCCCGCCGTTGAAACGCCGACGATGGAGGGACGCACGCGTGAAATAGATTTTCTCCGCCCGAGCAACCCTCAGACACGCCGCGCGACTACAGGAGGGCTTCTTTACAGCGTTACTGTACCAACAACGGCATTTTCCGCGGTGTAACGGCGCGCTCGCTCGAGATGAAAGCTGGTTCGTCGTCGCTTGTGTTGCATATCAATGGAAATTCCGCAACCGCAAATTATTCACTGACAGCGGAGTTATCCGGGTCTTCTCGATCTCCGGCAAAACGTTTCGTTACGTTCACGCTGCGTTAACGAGAAATTTCGAGACGCGAATAGCGCTTTCTCCCCCCTCTCTCCCCTGCATCTCGCTCTCACTGCTGCGTGAAATCTCCGCCAAAGTGATTTCCGTCGAGGAGAGAGCGGAGGTGCTGCAACGGCAAGATAATCGTAGACGGATTACAGATTAATTCCCCGGTGCTTTCCTCGTCGGGACGCAGATTCATCCGCCTTCCGATTTTTTTTTTTTTTCTTTTTCAACGCTTTTTTTTTCCTCCGTTCGCTTTCACGAGGAGCACGTTTCCGTGAAGCGAGATAATTCACTTTCCCGTTATCCCGTTGGCGTCGCGATATTTTCGTATTCATCGCCGCTTTATTGGGTGGCGATTGACGATGACTCGAGATAACGATTTCATATTTCGCTGTTGATGAAAACAAGTTTCTCTGTCGCAGGAAATTTCAAGCCGTTCGAGTTTTAAAGCGCGGGTGAAATAACAGCCTTTTTATTTTTCATTAAATTTTGACGTTTACACGACTCGAGATAATACTAGAGTTTCCGAGAAAATAAGAGCGGCAAAAGTTGTCAAAGGACGGTGATAAAATTTATTAGGGAAGGTATTCGAATACTCGATCAATTTTTATGAAGCTCTACGTCCTTTTAACGGCGGGGAGAAATTCCAAGCTTCGAAATATGTTGGTTAGCATGAGACCAAGAATATATGCAAACGATATGGTCGTAAGATCTAATGGCCCCGGCGAATTTTGATCAAGATCATCTCGTGCGCTTGAACAACGCCGAGCGTTGTGTGTACGTGTGCAGTCGACCTACTAGTTACCGGAACGCCAGATCTCGTAGAAATTCCGAGCAAATCCGCGGTTAAATCCCTTTCGGTCCTATACTACCGCTTAGTGTCCAGGATTGCCGAATCGGGGTTCGAATCGCAGGCGCTTTGTACAAACCCGATGTAAACGGCGCCCTAATCGAGCGCTCCGCGAAAAGCTCCCACTCACGGGATCGACATTTCGTGCGGCGGTGCACATCCGGGAATCCGAGTGTAATAAGTCCCCTCGAGATCTCACCCGCCCGTTTGCTTAGCTTTTGACTTAATTAGCGATCGAAGCCACGACCTGAATTTTTCCTGCGCGAAGAGATGCTCTGCAGCGAGCCGCGAGCCCGTTTCGCGTGCTTTCGACATTTCGTACGGTTGAAAAAAAAAAAAAAAATAAAAAGCTTCGGTCATTAAATCGTGACGCACGCGCTAACGATGATAAATCGATTTAACCCCCTTTCGACTTTGATGTCTCCCAATTGGCGCGCGTCGCAATGCGGACACCGTTTTATAAAAACTGACCGGCAGCTTTTTTTTTAATCGTTCCGGTTCTACCCCCCACCGATGTTTTCGGTATACGCGCGTCTGTTTTTAATTACCGCAAAAAACGAAAGGGGAAACAACGAGGCGCCGGCCGAGGGAAACGGATGAAAGGGTGAAACGCGCGCCGTTTTCACGCCGAGTCCCTGCGACGCCCGGGCGGTAAACCGGCGCGGCTTTATCGTATAATAAAACCGCGTCGCAGCCGTGCGGCGAAAGGAGATGGGCGCAGGGACGGTGTTATGCAAAAATATGCTGAATTTTCGCCAAAAGTGGCCGGCGAAGTGTGCACCGTCGACTTCTGGCCGCGTCACGCGGCGACGGCGGAGGCGTCACGTGGGTTTAACCGTCGAAAATTGCACATATCTTTCGGAACCGCTGACAAGCGAATATGCACGATAATTCCTAATTTTTAATTTTTTTTCCTCCCCTTCCCTCCCCCCCCCCGACATTCGCGGCCACCTCAAGCCTCGCGGGCGTTTATTCCGTCACGTTCATATCTCGAGCTTGGCTCCTCCCTACCTGATTCGCGCACATCAAGTCGGAATTTCCCGCGATAATCGTCTCGCTGCGCGCCCTTCCTAAAAGGAGAACAGGTTTTCCGGAAAATTAATAAAGAATATTACGCTTCTCGGATAGACGCGCATATTGCGCGCGGGGATGTTTGCAGTTTATATTCGCGGAACGGTTAAATTAAAAGTCCCCCGTGGCCACCGCGGCGAAATCGCCGGCAGATTGCATGCGAGATACGTTACGTGGCTTAACAATTGCGCAATCGCATGACCGGCAGCGCGGACGAGTTTTGCAACTGTGCCACGACGAAATGGAAACATAATAATATAATCGCATTACAAATGCGGGGAATACGAATAAACATACCGATTTTGATTCTCATCAGATTTTTAATCGTGTATTAAAGTATTAATGCACTTGGCAATCCGAGCACGAGTTCGAGGAATCGCAAAGTGGAAATGTAAGGTACCTTTAATAATTTGCAATATCTCCGGGCTCTCGAAATATCGTTCATCTAACATCACCCTGGAGAAATCTTTCGCGAAAACCACCTAATCTCTTTAAAATCCCGTGTATTTTGCAAGGAAAAAAAAAAAGAGAAACGCACGGACTTCTCGGTTTGTTAAATTAGAGAAAAACGGAGACGACGCTGGATTAGCGTGTATTTAATGACGATGCCGCTCGAGTTCGCGGGAGTTAATCGAACGCGATCGTCTCTCCCGGTGGCGGTGTCGAGGAAATTTCCGTTCCCTTGCGTTTTTTCGCGTATCTCCGAGGACCGATAGGTTCGCCGTCGAAACCAATGAAGGTGTCTGGGAACCCTCTCTGTCTTATTGGTTTCTGCCCGGCAGAAGTGTTTCCGATTCTCCGTACAGTTTCGTAAGTAGCGATATTTTACCACCCCGGCCTAGATCTGCGTTACCTCTTGTCCTCCAATAGAAAAGTGCTCTGTTACTTATCCACGGCGCGTAACGAGGATGTATTGATCATTATCTAAATTATTTACAGTAATTTACCGCGGCGCTATGACTCATAAAATTGATAAAATAACCCACCCACAGTCGTATATTTCATACGTATACTATTCCGGCATTTAATATTACGCTAAATCGACATGGCGCTTATTAATGAACCGTGTCTCGCGGTAAATAACGAATGTCTATTATTAATAGTAATAAAGAACTGTTACAGGTGAAAATGTGAATCGACATATTGCAAGACATTCTATTCGTGAATATAGATAATTATGTACAACATGACTGACTTTGATATTTAGTTAAAATATTTTCATATATGTTTAAATCTTTGTTTTGTCAAAAAAAATTTACAATGCAAAATAGCACGGGACACTTTTTTTATTCTAAATATTTTATTATATCCGAATAGCTTTTGGTTCCACTACGTTTATGATAAAAGAACGAAATAAAACTTTACGCTGATAGTTTATCTGATGGACGCTTAAATATATCTGATTCGGCGTGCACAATAAAGGCGCGTAATCTACAATGCGATCGAAAATATGTCACCGGATGCATCACTTTCGTTCTGTCGAATCTGCGACTATACTTGACGTTAAGTGCACTTCGCTGAAATATGGAGATAGCTGGCCAGAAATATGAGAAGCGGCCGTGTCCGTTCAAGTTTGCACAGCGCGAAATTACCGCGCGGATTAATCCTACTACTTGAATCTTTCGATATTTCAGTGTTTGAAGCGACATGCGAGCCTCACTCGTTGCATTTCTTTACGAATCACTCTCGGAAAGTAACACGAAAGAATTTATAATATATTCTAAATAATAATTTCAAAATTGCCTCGATAGCTCCGACTTTAATCACGTATATTGAAACCGCGTTTCATTTACGACCTCTGCGTCGTAGACACGTCGGCGGGTATAATTAAAAATTATCATTCTCGCGAAGTATTTTGGCCTCCAGATTTAATCACAGGCGCAATTAAACGTTCCGAGAGGGGGGTAATATGTGTCGTGATTTTAATTAAAACGTCACACTTGCCGAATGGTGGAAGATACCGCGCGTAGGTTTCGCTCTCGGGATTGGGTTTCCTCGAGAACAATTACGAATCCGTTATTTCACTGTTAAATGCTCTTTACCGACGACGCCTGTATCAGTTAAAAATCGTAGTAGTTAGCGAGGAAGTAAAAAAAAAATATATATAAAATTTATCACGCAAAGATATTTTACATATCGACGTGGCAAACCAAATAAAATCGTAAATACATCGCGAAAAAAAAAATACAAGTCTAAAGAGAATAGACTGCATTAATGATTTTATGTCCTCTAGTACTCTTTAGAAAATTAATTCTAAAATTATGATAAGCAAGTATCTCTTTATCATGATGTTTCCTTTGCAAAAACCTGATAAACGTCGACTACCGGTGTATTTTTCTATATACATTGAAAGCATGAGGGCTTAGTCGGATTACGGGGTAATTGATTTTGCTAGCTAAGGAGAACTATTTCACCAGAAATCTCTGCGCGCTGAATGGTCGAGGGTTGTATGTAATGGTCGAAATATGCAGAGGGTTGTAACAAAGAGGGTTAAATTGCAAATATCTATTCGAGAAGAAGAGAGAGAGAGAGAGAGAGAGAGAGAGAGAGAAAGAGAGAGACATAAAGCTAGCCGCAAGGGCACATGACTGAAATCCACGACGAAGATCGGTTTACAAGCGAGTCTGTTACGTTTGCAACAACGCAATCAAATGAGTGCGTGCCCCGAATTCAACTGCATCTCTTCTAATTATAGATATAAACGTGTCTAATCAAGAATATAACATATTCGTAATTGTAACCGCATGAAAAAAGCAAAAAGTATAAAGCGACATTAACTTTTGTTAATAAATCCAATTTTACGCAGTTACGCACGTCGTCTGGCGATCTTTCTTATTTATTCACCCTGAAAATCTCGCATCCGATCAACATTGAATCGTATAATTATATTATCGAGCACGCGCAGGCTCGACAACGCGATTTCGCCTGGCAATTGCAATTTTCATGGGGCTTCTCCCCGTTCGATTCGTCGAATTTATATGGTACTTGATTGAATTATAACCGGTGATGTGCAGAGACCGCGTTTGTCGCGACGCCAACGACAGTATATACCCTACTGGAGGGAGTTGTAACAAATTGGTCCCTTACTCTCGTCGATTTTAAGACCGACGCGAAGGGTACTTTAATCCCGCGATAGAAACGAGCTCGTGTATCCGGCGACCGGTATACATCGCAGGGTTGTAAATACGGCGTGTAATACCGTGATGAACTGATTTTGCCCAGGCGGCGTTAAAAAATATTCATATCGCGAAGGATTCTGGATTTACGTCGCGCTTTAATCTTTCTCTGTATACATTTTACTATAGATTAATTATATTAATTATTATGGCTCAATTTTCATTCATATAAATTAAGAAAATATTTTTCATAAATAATGTACAATTTAATTTCAATGTTTAGTGACACGATCAAAGTAAGGCCACAATTTTTATCGTAGAAATAAGCATTATTAAAATTAATGTATTTCTAATTAATCTTATTTTTAAGGAAATATAAGAGATTTAATTGTGGATACTTTTGTGTGATGTTAATCGGTGCTTTCTATCGATCGGTAATCGTAGTTATTAAATTATACCTAATCTATGTATATTTAATGCTAAAGATAATTATGTGAGAAAAAAATTTAATAAAATATAATTTTTTAATTAGATTGTGTTAATAAATTAGCACAGTAATATCGAAATGAAGGAAGGTAATGTGAGACAGAAAACAAGATAAAATGCGAAGGAAGATCGCATATTGTAATGAATGCCATGAGTAATTGGTAGAATGCATGGAATATACGACTTAGAGAAACTAAAATTAACGTGGTGGATAGCAGCTTGGTCTGCTAGCTACATTTATCTACATACGTGACCGTGCAATCAAAAATATTTTCTCTTATTAATAATTTCCCTTATTATTTAACAGTTTTGTGGTTTTTCGTAAATTTACAGAAAAATATGCTATTGGTCTGTATTTTATATGTCACGGGATCAAATTAATCAAATTAAAATAATTTCTTTTTTTTTTCTAAAAAAGTATCTTTGAGCCATTTATTTTTATGTTATTATTAATCCACAATTATTCCTACAAAAAATTCCGATTGCATATATGCACGGAATTTTTTTTTTTTTTAAAGTGATCTCATAAATTCTAAACTTAATTACGAATTTAATCGATTAATATCTGAGAGCGTGCAGGGTAATCGTAAATCAATCTTTAGACAATGTTACGGTGAAAATATTCAATGGCGATTTTTATGTCCAGCGTTAAAAAGGCCATTTGCTAAAGAAAATAAAGCTCGATAATGAATCCATAAATCTGGTGCTTTTATATTAGAGATTTTAGAGATTCTAAATTAAGAAAATGGACATGTAAAATTACGTTATCAGAAAGAATATGAAGACATAGGAGAATGTGGATTAGTAATAAAAATTTTTCAACAGACTTACTTTTTCTTTTGCACTTTGATTCAATTTTTTAATAATACATTATGAGAATACCTAGCTGTTTTTTTTATTTTTTTTTTATTATATGCATCGCGATGTATATTTTCTAACAAATTACTAATTAAAATTTTTATGATAATAATAGTAACGTTTCAAGTTTGGATAATAAAGACGCGTATTGTACGCTGGCAAATTTAGGATTAAAATAGCAGGATAACAGAGAATCCAGTATGTATCGATTGAAAGTGGTGCGATTACATATACGGGGAGTTTGAGTTATCGGCAGCTCGCGATTGCATCGCTACGCGGTTATCGCGACGCGCATACGTATATCGCGCGACGCGAACGCACGGCAAACAATATGCGCTTTATGCAACCGGCTGTAATTGGAAAAATATAGTTGCAGAAACGGGAAGCGTTTCAGTCGCTCGTGCGAATTGAATTGAAAAATCTAATGCGGATTTCGTTTTATTTGCTCACGTAACGCGGTTCATAGAATAATTTTGGAAGGGCAACAAAAAAAAAAGAAAAAAAAAAAAATGTTCACAAAAGAAAGTATAAGTTGCGGTTTAATGCGGAGATAAACGAATATAAAAGCTGCATGGCGTTTTTGATCGTCTTTTTAAAGAATTTTTTTTACGCCAAGATCGCGAGTTTTAATAATAATTAGCTGTTGGTAATTTTGTCTTGTCTAACAAGCTGCGCGCCAACCGAGCGTAATTATTAAAGACAATAGAAGGCAGGAATTATAGTTATCTGGGGGACCTCTTTATCGCATACCCGGAGCAGTCTGGTAAAAGATTACGTTCTCATTAATCGGGATTAAGGACGGAAGATTAAGGGAAACCCCGGATCCGATGTGAATGTTACAGGTTCCATAAACGACCAACGAGCCCGTTGCTTGATGGTTCATTACCTCAAAATGAAACCATAATTCGTTAAAATTGTTTGCATAAATAAAGTTTAAATAAATTAACCAAAGTAAAAAATTCTTTCTCTTTGGAATGAAAAATATTTCCTTATTGATATGCTCAACATTATTTAAAAAGTTATGTCTTTAAATCGGAAAACAATTAAATCAACTTTAATTAGCAAATAAAAATAGTAGAATAATATCGAAAAGACTAAAAATGTATTTCAGTTTGTTTTTATCATCGATCTCAAAATTTATTTCAACTAATAAAATGGCTTTAAAGCAAACAGATTTAACTTCTGCCTTATCGTTTCAACAAAGTATGTCAGCTTAAAGCAAGGGACATTCGCGAGGAAAGCGCAACCCAGGGCGATTCGAACTTTATCTTTTGCATCGTTCGTTACGTTGGATTTTAAATTGCGAGCCCGACTTCGCCTTCTGTCAATTACGCGTTTGCGAAACGCATAACGCGAACCCGGTCATGAATAATGAAAATTTAATTGCAATCAGAAGCCAGAGGGAACTCCGAGGCGATCTCGCCGTAGCGAGGAGTCATCGATCTACGAATACCTCGTCGTTTTGCGGTATCCGCGAAAAAGTTATTGCTGTTGAAGCTATTGAAGAACGTGAGCTGACTGGAATTGCACGGCGGGAGAGTTTCCCAAAGTTTTGCCGGAAAAGGCGTCGTCTTAGCAACCGCTCGGTGGTCGTACATAAATGGCTACACGGTTTTCAGATACTTGGCGAGGTGCACGCGGGAGCTCTATCTATTAGCGGACTGCGAAACACGGTATTAATCGGGCAATAATAACCATGGAAGGGGGGAGGGGAAGTCGTGCTTCTCGCGGAATCGGCATTTGTCCGTAATCTGCATTCATCGCCTACACTTCGTCGGACTTTCAGTTTTATCTAATAGCGCGGCCGCTATTCGCAATATGTACGCTGCACAAGTTGTAACACTGCGCGCACCACATATATTTACCTCAAATTCATAATTAAACATCTCCGGTTCATTTTAATAACGTTAAAATAATAAGGGGGATGCCGCACGAGCAACAAGAGCAATTACTACATTATTGTAATGAAATGCAACGAGCAACAGAATACGAATATTTTAATAAAGTTAATTAATATTAAATAACACCTCTCCCTCTTTTCCTCGCTAATAAAATATTCGAATATAATTATAGACGACATGGAGAGAAAAAAGTAAAAAAATTAGTTAAATTATTAAATTAGTAGTCGTATTAAATTTTTGCAAAAGTTTCGTAACAAAAGTAAAGAACCAAGTCGCGTTCGTAAAGCGTGTACATTTAATGAACGTAATTGAAGCAGATGGTCGACCAGTATGGCGGCATTTTGCGCATACATACACGTTATTATCACAAATGATATTTTACTTTCCACGTAATGATCTCGCGCTCGTCTTCTTATCGTCGTTGTCGATTCGCTTCGTATACATATAAGTAGTAATGCAATACCAGTGCAAATGAAAAGAAATGGACCGAGCGGGAGTATAAACGAAAAAGAAGTGAAAGAGAAAAAAAGGTAGATAGATAAAAAAGCAGTCAGTCATTATTATACATAATTAAATATGAACTATATGTATAATTAAATAGATACGACTTTTATTTTTCATGTGTGAGATTGAATTCATTATTGCCAGAATCGAATTCATTAACGTTATTTTTCTAAGCTACAGATTGGGTCTTTCTTTTGGCTTTTTTCCTACCGCGGGAGTAAGTGTTAATTAATTTTTATTACTATCGTGTTTTCCGTTTAAAATTATTATTTTTTATAGTGAGAATAAAATTATTATAATGCGTGAGCGAATTCGGAAACGATATTTTAAAACGGAAACGGTTCGGAAATTAATCGACAATGTCGACTATGCCGCAGATAGTCGTGAAAGACGTATTCGTCTTTCGATTCCCCAAACTAAACTACTTTTGAACTACAATACTACTGCTAATAATAGGCAACGAATCTCCGAATTTTATATTTTTTCAATTATTACTTAATATTGATATATTTAAAATTATAATAATATAATAGAATATAATTATTTTATCGTAAATCGTTAATTCGTTGCCTTGGTAAAAAAAAATTTATCACTCACATTTGATGCGACGCGAGCGGAGTTCAGCTACATAGTCCAGTGATGAGAGAATAATCTGTAACACACAAATGAAAAAATAATATAAAAAATGTGCATAAAATATTTATTAATTTTTATTAATTTTTCCAAAGAGATATTTGAAAATATAATAATCTAACTTTTCGAAAAGATTTTTACAAGAAAGAAATTTTTCTAAAATTAAAATTGTTTTTTTCTTTATAATTATTATTATTTTATAAATTATTATTGGATAGTGAAATGAGTTGATTAAGCAGAAAAAGATTTTACATTTTTTTTTAACAGGAAAAAAATATTTACCCAAACGGTGCTCCGCTGATGCCTGATGTCCATCCGGGACCAGCTCCTCCTCTCAGAACTCAGTTCGCATCTCCACAGGTCACTCGCGACACTCGCGGATTGTTAATGAAAATTACTCGCGCGACACTGGCGGTATTCCCGTTTTAAAATCCAAACGCCCGATTACTTATATTCGGTATACGCGACGAACCCCGTGGTTCGTTTAATTAATTATCGGCGGCGACGATACTTCAAGTTCTCTTTCGGATTTTTATCTAAGTAAAACTTATTGTTAAAACAATATTGTTAAAACAATAAGTTTTACTTAGATAACATCCTAGAAGAACTATGCTGAAAGAAAACTATTATTAATAATATTGTTTGCACATTTATACATTTCAATTTATATATGTATAAGCACTACAACTACTTCTACTTCTACATACTGGATATAAATAACGCGAATTAATTTACGCGAAGTTCCCGATTTACGCGATTTATCCTAAGCTATTAATAAATTTACCTACGCGAACTTTTTAAATATAATTTTCTGTGAGTATTTTATTTTTCCCACCCGAAATTTTTATATGTATAAAGTAAAAATGAACATGCGGACAAACTTTGTCGATGCGCAGCAGCGGAGTTGACGTCTATATCAACGTCTGATCTGTAACAAACAAATATAAAAATTAAATTGTAGAGATGTTGAAACTATTAATAGTCTTAAAATAATTGAATTGAAAGTACAAGGCTATTAGTCTTGTGTTAAAAAAAAGTGAATCTTACCCTGAGGTTGCCCCGCTGAAGCAGGATGCCTATTCCGAGGCCTCCTCCTCCTCTCAGATTGCCCAGGCTAGTTTCTAATCCTATGATCTTAATCTGAAATAAAGCAAAAGATATTGTTTTGGTTAATAATAAATCCAAACTTAATATATTATTAAAATATATATATTTGTTTCGTATTTATTCTCAGCGCATTAAATATATTCGGCACGTTTCTCCGCGTTGATATTACTAGTCGCAAAGGTTACTCGCAGTACTCGATAGCTGTATGCATATGTTAAATACGTAGAGATTCACCTTCGCACAAAACTGCTTTCTGCGTGTTTATTGCGTGCTCGGCTGCCGGCTTAGGTGACTCTGGAGTACAGCTTAAGGCCACGCGCGTTCGACCGTCCGATCTTTGTTTACAGTATTGCGACCGTGAAAAAATTCCATTAAAATCATGCAACACTGTATCTCTATATAATAACATATGTATGTATATCTAGATAAAATTAAAGCTCTGCTTACTCTGAGGGAAACCTCCTTCTCTCCTCGAGATGTCGATTGTTGTCCCGGATTCTCCTTGCTCGCACAATCGGCTGCGGTTCGATCGCTGCGTAGTGGTGACGAGAATATTCTCTCTCTCTCTCTCTCCCCTCTGGATCTGAAACAGAACAAAAGTTTTGGATGGTTATTAACAAATCCATTGAGAATGTACTCTAAGAATGTAATTACTTCCGCTCGCGTTGCTAACCGCGTTTGACCATAGCATTATGCGCAACAGAAAGACGTGGACGTCGCGCGCGCGAGTCTCGTTCGTCGCCGAGATTATCACAAGTCGTGTGATTGTTGTAGGTTATCTCGTCAGCTGTACGCTCGGTCGCTCGGTCGCTCGACTCTATTTTTTGACTCTCTTGTTCCTCCGCTACGTGCTACGTAGCGCGTGGTCGGCCATTTTGTGCAGGCGATCCCCCCGCACCGCGCGCGCCCGCGCCAACTAACGCCGTCCGGGACTCACGATCCTCGGTGCCGTTCACACCACGCGAGAGACATGACCAACCGTTCCCGATCCCTGGTATTCACTTGCCCGCTACGCAAAACTACGAATACGTCGCGGTTCTCGTGGGTGAAATCCCACTTCAAACGAGCTTCGACCAAACTGATCGACGATCAACTTTCAATACCACCAAAGACATTTCTGTTGAGCGTGTTACGGAAATTCCACAGCCGGCAGAAGCGTCCTCAGTTGCATTAAATTAATTGTCGATCAGCTCGCCCGGAACTTGATTGAAATAGGCCTGAATTTAATCGTTCGTGGTTAACGCGACCGGCCCGAAGAAGCGAACACAATTGACTTACAAATGAGAACAGGACTTACTTAAAAAGGAAGGAAGATGAACTTGCGCGCCTTTTTGTATGCAGAGGATGATCAGGAGAAGGAATTTTCGTCGGGATTGTATCGTCTTTCGTTAAATATGCGGAGCGCCCGCTCCGCAGGTCCTACTCCGACGGCCCAAGAGAGAGAAGTGAAGAGGGAGGCTGCTGCGAGCAGGCACGGCGCACCGTCGCGCAAGCGCCGTTCGCACTTACACGCATACGCTGCGATCTCTGCTCGCTACGCAAAGGTACCACTATGCGATTCAAAAATTATGTTACGAATATTGCGAATATTAGATTCATAATTAAAAATTGATGCCCACTTCCATACAAAATTTATGTAATATACGTATACTTCTAATTTACTTGTCCGGCGCATCCGTAGCAAATTCGACAAATCCGCTGCGACAACGAGCTTGAGCTGATTGTAGAAAATTTATATGTTCGAGTTAAAAATGTTTATTTTATTTAATATATTTTTTTTTTGCTGAAAGTTTAACGAACCCGATTAATCAGATCGGTAAACGACGCGGCGGCGAACAAATGTAACATAAATAACGAGGCTGATAAAAGCTCGACCGCACAGTTCGACGACTATTGTTCCACGGACGATATTCGCGCGCAAAAATATCTTGTATGTACAGCACGGTTGAAATACGCTAGCCACATAATTGCACCGCGCACAATGTGCGCACGATGTTCCGCATTATGACCCGGTGGATCGCGCGGAGAGATTTAATGCGGCGAAAGCAATTAGATCGAGTGCCTCGCGAAGAAACAAGGAAACTGCAGTTTATTTCTTTTAGCTGTCCCGACGGGATCAGGATAGAATATCCAGCAGTTTCGCTGCACCGCTCTTCTGAGAGAGGGATAAGGCGCTTTTTGCACAACTTTTTCTTTCTCTTTTCTCCCCGTCCTGGCACGATGATGTTCCCGAAAATAAATAGGTAATTGGATTTCGCCGTAAGACACGGAAAGCTGATGGAGTATCGGGAGGAGCCGAAAGTTCTCTCCCTCTCTCGTCTATAACGCTTCACTTTTTATCTTGCCAGTCACCTGCCATTAATTCTAAATCAATCCTTTCGCGCCAATAAAGTTTCGCATCTCTTAAAAAAAAGAAGAAAAAAAAAAATGAGCGGCAACTTCTCAACGTCTCGGAAATTTCGCGCGCTGTGCCAAGGTGCATTTACTTTGATAACGTCGGGAAAATTGACGCGCGATTACTTTGCATTTCACCTGCAGACACGTAGGATCATTGTACGTATGTACATGTACGTATATAACAATCGCGTAAATTATCAAGAAGCCGTGAATACAATTAGCGGGGAGTTATAAAAATATAATAGTTATAAATTCGATTTAAAACGATTGCTCGGACAGAGACGTTCTATTAATTGACTTCGTCATTACCGAGTATTTAACGCGTTATTAAATTAATACACGCTCCAGAAACGTCATTTCGCGTTGCATTTGAAATTGACGTCGATGATTAAATTATTGCCGTAAAATCGTAAGAAAACAGAGGCATCGATTGTACCGCATTAATTTTTTTAAGCGTTTTTAACCGCATTTAGTATCAGCTGAGAGAAAAAAAAAACATCTGCGACGGTCAACTTCCTCATTTTCTCCACCTAGGCATCGTTCATCTCGCGCATCGGGATAACGTACACGAGAACTTAAGAGGTGCAAAAAGGCGTCTTTCGCAACTTCAACTTGAGGAGCACGACGGGAACGACCGTGTAACGGCAGTTACGCGGAAAAAGCGGTCGGTGCATCTGCGCAGAAACATTTCTCTTAGCTTATACACGTCTTTCATCTCTTTATGCACAGGTGGACCGCGAAGTGCAAGCGGCGGGAAGCGAAGGTAAAGCGGAAGGAGCGGAAAAACTCTCGAGAAGTCGCGAAGAAAAACGCGAAAGAAAATGCGAATCGTCCGCTCGACGTGGCCGGGGAAATGCTACCCGATCTTTCGCGTTTCTACCTCGCCGCTTGCCTTTGACAAGTATTAATACGAATTTCGTCGGTTTTCCCGCTCGTCCCTCCCCCTCCGTATCCCCTCGTCCTTCCCGCCTACCACCGTAGTCTGCTTTAACGCGATATATCATTGTCGAATATTTTCTCGCCGAAGCACGAGCAAATTCGATGAAGAGCAGAGGCGTAGCGACAGATTACAGGATCGTGGGCGACGTACTGCCATGAATTTTTCTCCCCGGGGATAAAATTGAAAATGAAAGGCCGGGGAAACACGAGTGTATTCTCCAATTCAAAAGACATGAATAATTCATGCACACAAAATTCAATTTTATATCTATTTAAAACACCTGACCTATTAATCCAAAAAATATCCCGGCGACTACACGAACGGGTCGCGTGGGGTTCTGCACGAATTTGATGCCGGTCCAATTTCGTCGCACTTTGTTGCGCCATTGGAAAAATGAGAACTCGACCGTGTCGCGAGAGGATCCATATAAAATTCAGGTATTCCGAAAGCCGTCGATTCGACGATGAAACAAAAAAAAAAAGAAGAAAAAAAAAAGGAAAAAAACCCGAGCGCTCTGTCGAGGGAGACATTACGCGACTTTTCATGTCGTACTCGTGATCGATCGTGTTTGCATTACCGTGGTATGCGGTCGATTTTGCAAGATTTATGGCTGTTTCATTTGATAGGTGAAGCTATTTCGTAGTTTCGACCTGCGCGAAGAAAATAGGGAGGCTATTCTCGCTACGCCGCGCACAAATTTCGCTACGAAATTGCCGTTACGTGAATGAAATTACTGTTAACGATCGCGGTTATGCCGAACCTGAGTATTAATTGAAGGTTTTGCGGCACGGGTCAAGCGTATCTCATAATTTATTGTGTTTGCATTGAGAGCACGAAGCAGTTTACTGCAAATCTTACGAACAGAATGCCAAATTTCTGCATATTCGACTGATTACTACGCAAAGAAATCTAGCAATCCGAAGCAATAGTTAATTAGTCCTATATCTCCACCTATTCGCATATGCTTATATTTTATTCCTATCTGCTGAACGATAATTTTCGCTTTTTCGATGTATAACATTAATTCATTTCGATGTAAAAAAAAAGAAAAAAAAAAATTGGAGCGTCCAGAATTTTTAGTTAGGGATCATGCCGACTGTATTTGCGAGAAAGGAATCTTTCTACCTCGTGTCGTAGAATATCCGGTCGCCGGCTAATGCACCTGTCTGCAGGTCGTTTAATTATTCTCGACATTACTCTGAGGCAAGAAAGCCGGCACAGAGAGAGGGTTGAACTGATTGTGAGTTGAGCGTAGTCACCGTAAGGTGTCCAGAACAAATGGCGACGACGTTCTTGAAACTCGTTACAACTTCGAGTCACCCAGTTAATTTGTTGTTCGCGCTCTGATTCCGAGGCATTCTTTCGTCGGTAAATTACGTCGAAAGAAATGAAGGCACTTTATGGATTCCCAAGGTCGGGAATATATTTCGATTAAAGTTCAATTATTTCAATTTGATCGCGAATACTTCAACGACGTGTCTTTGAAAGATGCTCTCGTTTCCAGCCTCCGTTTCTCCGTGTCTCCTCCGGTGTCAGAGATAAAAACGAAATGAACGACTTCCGTTTTTGAAGCACTTTAGAATGCAACACGAATAGTTACATCCGATCCGCACTCCGAGTCCGTCAAATCGATATTTCGTATAAAAAGGCGTGCCCCAAATTTTTCATATGTTTTTACCGGTCAAATGTCGGAGTTCGTGCGAGACCCAGTTACTGCTATTTATTTTATTTTACTTTTTATATTTTTAATAAATTCCGGAGCAAATTCTTTCCCGGTAACTTCAGTGGATTGATGCGACGGAAACACGAATTAAAGTAAATGTACAACGAGATTGATTAAAGATATATAAGCTTTTATAAAAATGTAAGAAATAATATAAATTGGTGGCGGATACAAACAATATATAATTGTCATCTTCATTGTAAGTTAAACAATAGAAAATAAAATATATCTTTAAATAAACTTAAAGCTTGTAATTTCTTATTCAGCAAAGGTTTAAAAATTCCGTTTACGTCTAAAAATAATATAATTTAAATTTCTAATTCGTGATAAATCTCCATAAAAATTTCGGTTTGATTAAAGAAGTTTATTAATCCAAGAACAATTTCAAATATGTCACGGCGTATTTATTTTGCCGGAAAATCGCAAGTTTTACGATATTAACCGCAGATTTATCTCTGTAGAACTTCAAATTAAAATTCGCTCGAAGATGCAAATAGTACCTTATCGCGTGCGGTTTGAATATTCCATAAATCTGTCGTACCGTCATTTTAATAAACAGAAGGTAAATGGAGAGAATAATTTTTCTTCCTTCGAAAGGGGGCCGCTACGCGACTTTTTCTTAGCTACCTTCAATAATCCGCGGCTACGTTGCTCGCTACTCGATCAATTCTCGCCGCTCAACGAGCCCGTCCCTCCTCGAGTCGCGTGTTTTCGACGATTTGCTTACCCCTCGGTTAATCGTGCCCAGTGAATTTCGCAAAATTTTCAGCGGAGAACGCGAAATTCTTTTCCTTGCCGAAGAGAAAGTTTTTAATCTTTTCGTCGGGACCCGCCCGGAATTACGCGACAGTTATCTTCAAGATAGAACGTATAGTCCGTCCGTGAGATTATCCCTGGATTAAGGCTCGCATTACGACGAGCCTCGATTACCGCTGTCCATCGGCAGAATGTTTGCCCGGTATTATCCGAATTACGCGGACGCGAGGGATTCTTTTAATTAAATGAAATTCCGTCTGAATGGTAAAACCCTCGACGTGGCGAGGCCACTGTCAAACGCGTTATTGACCTTGAGACGGCGAAAAACATTTCTGCCCTGAGCAATTCATATTGCAAAATCAAAATTGAAATTTGCTCCGATGAGCAGCTTGTAATAAATAGAATAAAGCACCGTGTGTATAAGTGGACGGTGTCGCGCGCGCAATAAAGTTAGAAGAAACCAATTTAAACTTAAAAGTAGGTTGCCGAGCGATTACGCTCGCGTGAAGTCTGATTGAAAGTTGATTCGAAAGTAATCGGTGAACTTAGAAATTTATCGGACGGCGCATCTATATTTTGGTTAATTACGAAATTATATTGTCAATGACGTTCAGTTGCAACGCCACGAGCTTTTACCGCCGCGATCGATTATCGGTCTCGGCCACTATTGCGACAGGTTTGCGGAAAGCAACTTTAGAGCAGCTCGATTAACACCATAGGTTACCACCTGACGTTTCATCGGTCCTTTCTGCGTTTCTCGCGGCACGATCCGGACGACGAGGGCCAATAACGGCCAAGAGTTCGAAAACTAACGACGATGCTTACGATTATTGCTCCGACCTTGCGAGCGATTAATTTTCGTCGACATTTTTAAGAGCGTCGCAGCAAAAACCCCGAGTGGGTTTCTCACCGCAGTCGACTTTAATCGATTCCGAAACGAGATTTTCAGCGGCGACGCGTGCCTAGCATCGCGAAAGCCACGTCGCGGATACAGAAATAAAAAGTAAAAAAAAAAGAGTATAAAAAAAAAAAAAACACGGACGCGTGATCCAATTCTGTGGTAACCACCGCGCATGTTGAAGAGGGCGAGAAAAACGCCGCGCGACGTGTGTACCCTGCGCTATTTTTCCGCGAGAATTGGCAAATGAAGTGGCAAGAGCTCGCCTTTTGTCGTCCAACGTCGGCGTATCAAAATAAAATTAGGAAAATTTCCCACGAAATCAATTTACATCAACTTTTTACTCTAATCGCTCGAAAAACGCGATTTTAATGAAAAAATAACTTACAAAACGCAGTTCGAAATAGCGATATTAAATTTGAAACGGTGAAATACTCGGGGTGTAGCAATTTTCAATGATCTTAACTATTGACCAGTTGTTGACTGCTAATAATCATCATATATGTATATATAAATCGTAATTATTATTTTAGCTAAAACAAAAGATTATCGCTACCTAACACGTTCTATAAAATTAAATCTGTGATATTAAAAATTAATCGATTTTTATTTTCATTAGATACTCTGTTCATTAATTTTAGTGTTCTAAAATTTGATCGAAATTCCGTCTCTCGGAACTATGCGACAGACATCGTAACTATGCAATGCATAATCGACTTCGGAGTCTCCGGCGGTTCTCCACGATGCGATATAGTTGCATCGATAACGATCGCATCGAGACAAATCTCGTCTTCGGTGGGTGCAAATTTGTTTCACGATCTACGTGTGAATGCGTCGCGTTAACAATACCAGTATAACGATTTCTGCGGGCTACGAGTCCGCCCGGAGCACTTAAAACCGGTCGTCTACGTTTACGCGGATTACATCCGCGAAATTTATTCAAAGATATGGAATACCTTAACGGCGCGGCGCGGAATTATCGCGGTTCTGCCGCCGATGGCGTACCCCGTTTCGCAGATTCAACCCGGGCAGGTACAGACGGTTTATAATTGCGCAATTTGAATAACGCTTATTTCGGAAGTAAATGGAGGAACTCACGTCGGGTTTAATAGAGCTAAATAAGAAATTGTCTTCGAGACTTCGGCCGCGTTTTGTTTGTCTTTCTGAAATTGAAGTAAAAGCGACGAAAATTTCACGGGAGTTGCGGTAAAACGAATAAGAGGCGACTTTTCCTGGCGCTTATGTCGCAATTTCTTCAGATCCTGGTACAGGACTTTGACCGTTTCTAAAAGATCCGAAGGGAAACGGAGGAAGAGAAAGCAGGTAAAAAAAAAGCTAAAAGGTAATGTCCGACTATTTCGCGAACGCGTTATTATTTAAATGGCATGGCCATTAGGAACGTGTCCGTGCAATTCTTATTGTTAGAAGAGATGGAGATCCCGGGATCATACGTGTCGCGTGTGTTATCCACGTCGTCGCCATGGCTTTCTCTTCATGATTTCCATTTTAATTAATTTTTGCCCCCGGCCGCGTAGAAAATAAATCCCGTCGTATACTTTTTCTCTTTTTCTTAAATAACAATCAATTATAAATTGTAGCAAATCTGAACTTTGCGATCAAATATAAAATTATTCGGTGATTGCTACAATAATAATAATAATAACTATAGTCGAAGCAACAATCAGATATTAATTAAGGAATTTTTAAAGATTAAATTCCAGGATAAATCTATTAAAAAGTGTTTTAGGACTTTTCTGACCTACGATCCTACTCGTGCAGCTTTGTCGTGTCGCCAAGTCGTAATTTGCGTCGAAATCTACTTTTACCAAAAGATATAGGAGGGACTGTGTTCGCTGTTGCTTTTGTGCAGTTAATCGAGATTAAGATTAATTAATCGGTAAACGTAGTCCGGACAGAGTGCGAGCGTAATAGTTCGCAGCCACGAGCGTCGCGTGGCTGCGTTCTTCCGAATGCACATCTCCCGTTTAATTCTCTAAAACGAAATTTCGCGTTGCAACGTCCGATTTAATGCCTCGCTGCAAAACCACCCGAGGCGATGGCGAGAGTTCGCTTTAATACCGAGATACTAATTTAAAGCGCAGCTATTAAAATACGTAACGGTGTAAGCTTTTTTTTTATTTTTTTTTTTTTTTTATTTAACCCACACGAAAAGCCGTCGCGCGATGAAAACTAGATTGAGAAATATGATAAAAGAGAGAAAAGACCTGTTAATAAGTGGCGCTTCAAAAGCGTAATAAAACGTTTGCGGATTATGTAAAAGAGATTTTTACAGTCGCTGATACGGTAAAGTGGGCCGAGACAAAGGTGGAGCGAGAGAAGTAAAATGTAGATGAGGGAGAAATATAAAAATTTGTACAATTGTCAAGAGATGTTTTCACAATCAATATCGATTACTAATAAGGTATCTTACCAAGAGCTTACATTTTGTGTTGTGTACGTAAATTGCAATAGGTATTAAAACAATTCATATTTAATTGTAAAAAAATATAAAAAAATGTGCCAAAATAGTATTGTTACGATGGCATGCGTATTTTACTATTTTGACCATTCAAGGGTTTCCCAATATAGCCTGAAATCACGGTATCGATTTAACCCTTTGACTGGCCACGATATGCCGTCGTGTCATCGCTTCACGACATCGCGATGGATATGATGGACACGTCGTATGTTATCGATTTTTCTCGCTTGTATGATGCCACGGTATTACGATCCGCAGAGGTGGAAATTGCAGCATTGTAATAGTTGGCGGGATTTTATTGACTGGATTGTGCCACCGTCATCCGCCGGTTTGTGCGACCGTAATAATCATCGACAACGCGGCGATAATGCTCTCCATTCATTAATCATCATCTTCGCGCAGTGACTCTCTTCTAGATTGTTAAACTATTGTCTCGTAATTGACAATTACGTTAGAGCGATACGTATAGTTCAAGTTTTGTAAGACGTAAATTTTGAGTACGAGTGAATATAATTTTATACGAGTAAGACTGTAATAAAATTATTTAATATAAATCTGTTAAGAGATAAATTATTTAGCATTATTATTATTATTATTATTATTATTATTCTTTTTTAAATAAAAGTGGGGAAAAATGCACCATTTAAGTTTCGTGTCGATTGCGCAAAGCATGTATGTCAGTGATAGTAAAATATGCATTGCTGTTTTTTTTTTTTTTTTTTTTTTTTTTCTCTGACTGTCAATGACGATGTAAAATATTCATATTTTTATCGCATCCAATTTCTGCATTATTTTCGGATCTTTTATAAAGATAGTGCATCCTCGTCGAATAAATCGAACGCGAGATTACCAGTGAACATCCACACTTTTTACGTTAGATTAAATCGCGTTTGTGCTCGCGTATTCCCATTGCTCGCAATCTGATCGCAAATTTCGAAAAATTCACCCTATCAATTTCGAACCAAAATTACACGATCGAACTTTGTAGCAACAATCGTCGGAATATATTTTTGTAGATTTCATTTTTGTTTTTTTGCTTTCTTGGGCGAGGGCATTTTCGGAACGAAGAGAATCGACCGGCCGCCAGACAATAACTCATTCGCGTCGCTTATAAAATGAGATTTACTACGGCGACTTTTCGCACCTCCTTAGTTTTCCGCAGACGACTTCTTAATCTCGTCACCTTGCCCGTCTTTACCCCGCTTGCCGACGGCAATCTAATTTTCCGCCCAAAAGGAAAGGGTTTTAATCGCTCGTCGCTCGAATCCGTTCATCTCTGACGGTTTACCGAAAGACACCAGAGTTAATTTTTTTTTTCCTCCGCATCGACTGTAATTTGTTAACGCACTTACGGATGCCGCTTTAATTACTCTTATACGTAATTTTTCTTAATTATTTATTATACATAATAATAAAATAAATTTTATCTCTTATGCTCGGAGAAAATATTAATTAAAATTTTATTATTTTTTTTTATTCTTAATGTAATGGCAGATCTAAAAGTAACTGTGGCGTATTTGTATTTTACGAGCAACAGAATTTCAATGAAAATTTCATCTCTTTGCGAGCAATATTCCTATCTTTTTAGTATCAGAGGAAGACAAAAAAATATATATAACGTATCTTCTTCGATAATCGATTTCTCTTACACATGTCCCGCGCGCTGTTTTATTTTTACTATTTCATGTAATGTCAGCTATTTCAATTTTCTTATATTCATAACGCGTACCCGAGATTTTTCCCGTCAATGTCAGCGGGAAACGCCTGCGAAAGCGCACCTGGCACTTCGACGGTTCCCTCCTTTTGGTCGACTTCGCGGCTCGACGCCGAGGTATTATAACTTCGTGTGCACCAACGACAATCCGCATCCGCTTTCAAGATCCGCGCAAACTTCTCCGCGTCCCGGCGACTCGCGCGCGAATCACGGCGGTCAAGATTTGCAATTCCCTCTCTCGACTTTCTGCCGTCCGTGCGCGGCTTGCTTCGGGGAGGGTCGGCGCGGCGTCCGCGACGCATTCTAATATTCCTCAAAATTGAATGCGACGCGGGAAGTTCTTCGCGATTTCCAGCTCTCACCCGCGACCGCGGCGCGGAAGCGTGTAACCGGGGTTGTAACTTCCGTATGCAGCATCTGGCTCCGCCAGAGGAACACCCTGTGCACTCGGTTATAGTGCCGCGACGATATTTACAACGCTGACACGCGTCGAATCTCGACTTAATGCCACCACCCAACAGTCGTCGGCACCCGACATACTTTTAAATAACTTATTTGATTCTGTGGCGCGTTTTAATTATTGATATAATAACTTAATAGAAAATACATGGTCGATACTTTGATCCGCAGTTGCATATCTAATTGCATTTCCCGGGGGCAAGCGATGTCGAGTCAAGCAATTTCATTTGAAATTCTCTCTTGGCTCGCGAGCCAATCGTCACTTTCGTCCGCATTTTCCGGGCGACGTGTTCCGCGATACGTTTCGCGCGTCCGCGCCGCGCCGCGACGTAGCGTAATCCGGTCGAAAAGCCGGTTACGCTCGTCCTCATTAACTCGCCTCAACAATGAGCGTGGGTGTCGGCGTAGTACGTCCTTTCAACCCCCGTCCACATCCACACCCTTCTCGAAATTCTGAGCGCGCACGCGCGAGTTCGCTCGTTCTCTCCGTCCCTCTTTATCTCTATCTCTCTCTTTCTCTTTCAACGTCGACGGCGACGACGACGACGACGACGATTACGTCGACGACGGGGAACGACGTGTGTGGGGGCGGTTCGCGCGTAAAATCGCACTGAGCGGAGGCGCTCAGTCGCGCGGGACACGTCGCGGGGTGCGGTTGCTTCGTCAGGGTGTGCTCGCCACGCGGTGGTACGTGCGTGCGCGCGTGCAAAGGAGGAAACCGACACGACGGCCCTATCTGTGCCTTTCGCACGGGGGTGATGCGGACGATGTGCGCGTGCCGATAACGATAAGGCTGCCGCAGGGATGTGCTTAGCGGGGGGCACTCGAGCCCTCTTGCTTTTGGCGCTCGTGCTGTGCCAGCGTGCCGGCCGCGCCGATGGCAAGAACGACAACTGTAAGTACGCACCTCGTGCCGCCTCTTATCGATGTAACTTGAGGAAGGATTGCGACGCCGGCAAAGAGACGGGGTGCCGAAGCGCGACGGCTCGGATGCTTTCGCATTCGTACGAGATATTTTTTTTCCTTTTTACGATACGCGCTTCCTTTAATCTCTATCAACGCCCGACCTGATTTTTAATCCGGCTTATCGCGTACAAATAATTTAAAAACACGCGAAGACGCTTTAAAGCTCTGCAATTACGCACCTTTCCGCACGAGACAGACGCAGATGACTTCGTTAAAAATTGCATTGTCAATTACGTCGCTTTAGTCAACTCACGCTTAATTAAATGCACTAAATTGAATAACAGTATTTTACAATGAAACGACATAATTGCGGATGCCATCGTGTTTAACAGTATAAATGATAAGATAATGAATTACTGAACGAGCGTTAAAATGGAAATTGCAAAGGCTATTTTTGTACGGACGTGATGCTGCAATTGAGGATAAATTATAGAAATGCGTCACGTCATGTGCGAATAATAATATTTGCGACGTATACGCAAACGTATATCGCGCTAGTGATATTTAAAATAAAACATTCGAGTTACGATTCGCGGGCTCGTGATACTTTAATTATACTTCGGCTTTACTCCTCAAGATGCGATTACACGAATTACTCTCCGATCTGAAACCCTTCATTTTTATTTAACAATAAGATTAGAGCTGGAAATATTATATATATCGTTAGAATTTAAGCCGATCTGAGAATATTACAGGCCGTAAGCCGCCCGGAGTATTTCATCAGCTCCTTTAAAATGGCCGCGATACAAAAGCAGAATATATCTCTGTTAGGACATCGCCGGCATATCCCCATCCATCGGTGTCGTTCGCCTCTCGATATCGGGGCAAGAATTCGAGATGGTATCTGAAAATTTATCATTGCTCTCGATAACCGCGCGGACAACGTGCGTTGCACAATAAAATTGTCTCCCGCCGTAAAGAGAACGCGAGAATTCGCGTCACGGATTATCGGCGCGTCGCGAGCGCCGTTCTCGCAAGAGAAAGAGAGAAAGGGTGAGAAAGGGGAAGGGACGAGAGTCAAGAAATATTCCCGCCGATGGTCCTTTAGTCTTCTCGGTGTCGGAATATGCTAAAAATACGGTTTACGTACGCGTCGACGTTACGTCAGATCACGATCGGCATTTTCAGCGCGCTACCACAAATCGTGCTTTTCGCGAATCCTCGAATTCTGTCGCTGTTTCTTCATATGCAGAGCGCTAAAAGCAATATTGGATTAGCTCTCTCGCGCGAGTTATAACAGAACCGAGTTACGTTCCTATTGAGGGAAAAGTTTTCGCAGCTTCTTCGGAAACGAGCGAAATATTACTGCCACCTTTTTCGACGCGCGAGCGACTTGCGAATGAATTATTTGAATGGAAAAGTTCCGTTAAGTCAATTTCATTTTTTTTTCTTCTTATTTTTTTTTATACAAACTTGTCCCTTTCGTAATCGGACGGACGGTAACAACCGAGTATTATTATTTCCGCTCGTCTCGCAGAAGGGAAGAAAGGATTTCGCAAAATCCCTTTCGGAAACGGGGAAAGTCGGCCGTATGAAATATCTTCAGTTTTTCCCCCTTATTTCTGCCTTCCTCTAAAATTTACTCTTTACGATTCGCGTCGGTAACGTTCTCTCTTTCTCTCGACGCCGGAGTTCTCGCGTTTTCCGAAGCTGCATCCGCGACTCCGTGTACCGCGGAAAGTGGGTTGCCCCCATATTCTCCGCGCGAAGAAAAGTTGTCTTAATGCATTAGGGACGCATGTGTCTTGCGCGAGGCGCGCCTTCCTACTTGGGATTGATAAGGTTTACGATGCCACGGCGAAAATCGATCCTATCGCGATGCGTGCACGTAGCACACGCTTCACCGTCTGTTCGCGTAGACGATTCCCTTTGCGTTAATTTTCACGTGGAATGCACGGCGAAAGATAGAAAATTATTACACCCAAGACTTAACTTGAAATCTGGATAAACTTTGAGGGCTGAGCAAATAATCCTGCTTTTAATATTAATTATTAAATAATAGAGGATCTAAACGCGGTACACGAAAGCCGTAAAATATGATAGCCCGCGTGTAGATAATATATCAATCGATACTTCTCTTTCGTCGGCATTAATTTAATAACGGAATTTAATATATTAATTAACTAGTATATTAACTGATTAACGTATGTATGTGACCATAGAGTATTTAATGGAACGTATTGAATAAAATAATGACGCATAAATCCATTATGTACCGGGTTGCATTAAAGCTAGATACCGTGCGCACATATATGTTCACGTACGTAGTTTCTAAATCAAACGAATTTACGTTGGTAAGTTTAGAACGAGTTTGAAGTAAATTCACAAAATATAAAACAAGAATTGAAGGTTTCTTTTTAAGGATGGCGCCATAAGGAGTAAAACCTTAAAGAGAGAAGTATTAAAAGAGTGGTTTTTTTTTTTTTTTTATAGATAGTAGTACCGTGCACCAGATAAACCGAAATATATATCAATCTTTACCTAATAACGGAAGTTGCGCGACTTCGAAATTTATACTTTTCGAACGGGATTCGTGGAGATGCGGTTTGAATTAAACGTCGCTATTTCCTGCTCATAAGTTTGTACTTGGTGAAAAGTCTGAGGTCGAGTGCTCTTTCGGAAACGTCGATACTCCGGGCGCGGCGACGCGGATTAAGTGCCATTTCTACGACGACGAGTCGCCGTGTCGCGAATTTTTACGGCCGGGTCGCGACCCTCGGGCTCGCGTATTCAAAACACGAGTATCACCTTTAGTGGTGCAACACGCAGTTTCGGTGGGGTATCCGCTCGCGATGAAGAATTTTTACGATCGCATCTGCCCGGTCTCCTCCACGCAAGCATGTCGATTTCATTAGACATGAATTTTGATTGAGATTTTAACATTTTACGGCCGATGAAATGTTTGATCAAAGCAGAAAGATCAATCACGGGATGCATTACATCTCTATTAAATCCGCGATTTAATTTTATATTTATTTCTCTTATTAAATTTCCATTGTACCTCGCCTCGTATAGAACGTGCGGGTGTGTGTGTGTGTGTGTGCGTGCACGTGCGTGTATGTGGATGTCCGCAGTATATTGAGCTCGGGAACCGTGGGTTTGCTAAGCCCAAATGACTGTGCGGATCAGTCATCCCTGCGGGAAAGATGGAATTGAAGTTAAAACGTAGCGACCCAAAGATAAACATTTAAAAACATTCGCATTACATCTGCAGCAAAAGGAATTGTTTTCAGGCTTTTTCTTATATCCCGGTGGATAAAATTGCAAGGAAAACTCGCGAGTCCTCGCGATGAAATGCTCGCGAAGCACGACCACTCTCTTTCGCGCCAACGCGAACGAAAATTGAAGGAAAAACACTTGTGCCGCGAGATAGAGGTTTAGATTTATTCGACTAGACAGAGGTAAAAAGGAAAAAGAAAATAAAAAAAAACAACTTTCGACCTGCGATACACGCACGTTGTAAATTTTTACTCGGCGAAATAATTTCATTGCGAGTTTAAAGGTACTACGTACTGTAATACGCGTGATTCAAATGTCTCACGACTCGCGCCAATTGAGGGCCATTGAAAAATAATTTCTTTACCTCTCGCGCCCTCCAAAAAGCTATCGGGAAAATTGCCGCGTGTACGTCTAAAACGTTTTTCTCAGGTCTCGCGCAAATTGGCAACGTTCGGAGTAAAAGTTGGCGTTAATTTTCGCCGAGGGTACATATCGTGAAAAGCAAAGTCACGGCAATTTCTACCGTGGAGAGATGCAGCATCCGGTGACATAAAACGTATCTGGCATAAGTGAAAATTCGCATTCGCTCTGCACGAAGAAGAAAATAGATAGAGGCCCGGCACGGTCGTAAAAAATGGCGATGCTACCCCCGTCACGAGGGAGAGATACAGATAATATCGCGCGCTCACGGCGTATTCGCGCGAGAAAACTTTCGCAATGTGCCGAAGCTTCTCCAAGTGCTCAGAGGAAAGTGCTCGGAACTTAATATGATAGCGCTCGGTTGGCGCTCAGACGAGCCATGGTGCGCTCGAAGAGAGTAATATTGATCGACGGAGCGAGCTTACATCGTGCCAGAAGGGAGAGAGAGAGAAAGGCGGGAAGAGAGAGGGTGCGAGAGAGAAAGGAAACCAGGGCGAGGAGGCGGAGGTGGAGGGCGCACGCCGGGTACAAGAGGGAGGGTCGCGTTGGATGGTGGCATACGAGAAGGGGTGGTTGCCAGAGGGTCGTAGGGCCGACGCGCACCATCGTGACCAAAGGGGTCTCTTTCCCTCCACCGTCATTCGTCTTTCTCTCTCTTCCTCTTTCTCTTCTCCTCTTTCTCCCTCTTTTACCCTCTTTCCCTCTCTCATTCTCTTTCGTTAAACTTCTCTCTCTTTCCCGCGCCTTCTCGTTTCGCTTCCCTGTTTCGCGGTCGCTCGCGTAAGTCCGCTCGTTCCCTCTCACCCGCGGCAGGGCTCGTTTTGCACGCGACTTCACGTGAAATTCGAAACTTCACGGTGACATTACACGGTGCGATCCATCGGGCGACGGGTCGATATTTTCAACGCGAACGGACGCACTCCTGAATGACCGCCTCGTCGATTGTATGACGAATCGTTGATCTGCGTTTATCAGACAATACAACGATGTTAAAAAATAAAAAAATAAAATAAAATAAAAAAAAAAAAAGAAAAAATACTAGAGTTTTCACGTATAAAATAGCCGCGCGAAATTCGTTTTGTATACGTGCACGACAAATTCAACGAGTTTAAACGACGCATAAATCCGATAACAAATTATACAAGAAAAATTATTAAAAACGGGCGCATTCTGTGTATTAAAGTTTTTACCGAACGTCAAACTATCGCGAGACAAAGTTAGATTGCGGGGGTAACTTTAACTGAAAAGTGAGTAAAAATTTCAGTATCGTTTAATATCGAGAAAAGTTAATTGTTAGTTCCAGTTTTTGCTTTATTCTAAACATTTTCTGCTACTTACAGATACCTTTATTTATTAATTTTTTTTCTTTCGAGCCGCGCGTTATTAATTATCTTTCAAACAGTTTTTCAGTTTGATGTAAATGTGTATCTGCTGCAATTTAATCTCACCTTATGTCAATACCCGTTTAATGATTCCTCCAAGATTCTTCGACTTTTTGAGTCGACCTTTTCTCAGCAAATATTTGAAAGAAGATTTAATTGCGAAGATATTTAACATCGGAGATTAAACTCATCTTAACGAATTAAGTTTCGAGGGTGGCGCACAGACAACGGAATTTCCTTTCTCCGTCAATTTCAAGTCGAAATTGAATTTCTGCGTGTGCACTTCTTATTCCTTCTCCGAGAGAACAGGGGGACTAATTATATTTATTACGCAGGCTGATTCTCGGGGAGTCTCAACAAATAATCCGTCGCTAAAGCCTCCTTACGTCGTCGGAGGTATAAATAATCAATAATCTCGTATTAGGTATTATTTCCTATTTCCACCTTTCGCCACGATTCACTTATCGACGCATGCAAGACCGAAATCTGAATCGCCCTGTGTGATTTGCGGCGTGGACGCGGCGGTAGCGGTTCGTCTATTCGTATGACAGGAGTCCGCAGGGGGAAGTAATGCTGGCGGAAGGAAGCCGGACCGCTCGACGATTGCGAGATGCACCGCGCACGTGGCATTCCGATGACGCCGTTCGCCATACCGTATTTACACCGGGGCATCGTGTGGCCGCCGGAGAAAATAGCGCATCTTTATCTCCGCGAGAATCTCAGTAAGAGACTCGGCCCAAAAAATGTTCTCGCCTTGAACGCGAATGGTCCATCGGCAGCTGCGAGGGCGCGCCGTGCGGAAAACTATCTTTCGTCGCGCGAGACGAGCGGAAACTTTTCAATCGAGTTTCTTGTTCGGAACGACGACGACGACGACGACGACGCCACGTCTCCTATCTCGCCCCCTCTACCCTCCCCCCTCGTTACGAGCTTTTTATTTTCGCCCCCTCGTTCCTGCGGCTCGTCCATCCGGAACGAATCGACGGCACCGAAGAAACCTCGATCGCGGACGAAGCTCGACCGTGTCGAATAGATCTCTTCATGCTTCTTCGAACGCTGTACGGCTCCGCGTAAATTGTCCCGTCTTTGAAAATTGTTAAAATAATTCCTATCGTTTAACATGCGCGAACGAAGCTGATCTAAGATTATTATCTTAGTTTTCTAAGATTATAATCTAAATGTAACCGAAAATTTAGCGAAATTTTGTCCTATTAAGTGCGGTGAATTAAAGTTAATCGTGCTTGCATTGAGATCCGAGTCGAACCATTATCTCGACGGATGAATCAATCGGCTGCCAATCGGTCGAATAATTCGACTCAGCCCGCTTATCGGTCAGAACGCGCATTTAAATGATTACACGAATCAACGAATCGATTCTTCGATGAGGAACTGTAAATGATTAAGTGCAGCAGGACGCGCGTTCTTGATCGTTACTCGTCTGAATAGGCGCTTCCTATTAAAGAACGTAATCGCTTTTGAGCTGACCAAGCATTGATCGTGATACAAGCATTTCCAGAAATCTAATATAAAATAGAATATTTTGATATAAACACAATTGAAACGTAAATATCAAGTGCATTTTAAATTAAAAAGAATTCAAGAAGAAAATATTGATAAGATATCTTTAACATTTTAATAATATTTACGAGCAGCCAATAATTCATTAATTCTATAAAATATTAATGCATTAAATTTATTTTAAAAAATCTCATTTTATTAATAACATAAAATTTCGTCCGTTTTATTTTTGTCTATGAAAATAAGATACTAAAATCTTGTTGAAAATCTTACAGAATTTATGTACGCATGTTGTCTACAGCGGATCATCTTATACGAGAGAGTTTGAGAACTAAAACTTCTCGCTACAATAAAGTTACTTAATTCGCTAAATCATGATGGCCGGGGAAAATAGTTCTCTCTCAAATATTCTCGGTGTACGGACAAAATTTATGTTCCTTAAAACTGATCCTCAACTCGACGAAGATTTGTGTCTTCGGTGCTTGTTTTTCTGATCTTTAAATCCTTGTCCCGGGCACCGAATTTAGCCTCTTTAAGACTCCAGTTTCGCCCTACTGCACAAAAGACCTTTTGTAAATCTCCGAAGTTACGCTCAAATTTCCCTTTGACCGGTTTTGAGTATCTCGAGTAACTAGACAACGAGAAGTTCCTTGCTCGAGTATTAAGATAATAAACGCTCTTGACGTTCGCTCGAAATATTTGATCGCGCAAGATAGAATCTCCGTGTCGTAATTGTCAGGCGCGCCTTGGACACGTCGCGTTGCCGCGAAAATATCGACGGTCTGCCGATACCGTAAAAGTATCGCGCGCCGGTTGGTTCTCGATTCACGTGTGACCGGGAGCACGGACTCGGAGGCATCGAGCCTCTACATCGTCGATCCGGAAATGCCACCTGCGCGTGCCATAATACATTACTTAACGGTGAGTCACGTTTTTCCTGTTCACCCGCCTCACCCAGATGTGCAACGCAACGTACGTGTTCGACAAGCGGGTGGCGGCACGGAGGCGTGAGGAAAACTCGTAAAATTTCATACCGATGGCAGTAAAAGTTAACAGGCTTGACGAAGTTATTATTACCCACAATTGTTGTCGGTACGCACCAGTCGTAACTCGATAAAACAAATACGTTTGCCCAATATGCCCCATTACGCAACGTAATAAATACCTCGTCACGTCGTAAACATTATCGTAAGGCCCGAGATTAAACCCTGCGAGATCCCGGGAGGCGCTTTAAAATCGCGTTTAATTGAAAAATACCTGCTCCCAGGGCGAATTATTTTAAATAGATTAGTGCATTCTGCAATTATGCGCACTTTCGCACAATGACGCGTAATGACCCGAGCGTTCGCATTAATAACGCACTCGTATTAACACGCCGCTCCGACAGAATTCATCGCTTTTCGTCTATCTCGCGCTCGTATCTTGCCAATGGGGCGGGGGGACTCCCGGTAAATTATTACTATGTAATTGATCGCAATGCTCCGCGTTGGATTTCCCGCGGCTGTTTATTTGCCGCGTTCCCCACACGCAGTCGAAAACGCGTGTGCCTGGACGGTGACGCAGCGACCGTTTTGCAGGCACCACTTCAGGCCGGCGCGGGTGAAACGCATGCGTCACGAAACCGCCGGTCTTGGGAGCAAGTAATTTCGATGTTGCAGAGCCCAGCTGCAAAGGGATGGTAATGGGTGCCGCGAACAAAGGGAAAAGGGAGGAGGGGGACTCTCGCGAGAGGAACGAAGACGCGCGCGAACGCTAAGTTCCGGGAGAAACTGCAACCTCTGTTGCCTGTTACCGAAATATGCTGCGGCGTAACGCCGGGAAACTACAGCGATCGCAATATCGTCCTGCTCCGCGAGGACACAAAGTGCGTCTGTAACTTATTTCGCGACTGCGTCGACTGCCGACTCTCGTGCATTCGTTATCATTCGTTTTAAATGCAAATCCCGCAAATCTGCCGCGGTGCAATTGCCGCGCCGGCATTGTAGACTATTTGTACGAAAGCGTCACATCGTGTCATCCACGTGCAAAAGTGGAATTTTCAGTAGCTGACCTAGAAAAAACGCGATTTTCATCTTTGTAAGCACAGTTTTTAAAGCGGGCGCGTAATGGAGCACAAGTGCGATTGCATGTTTGTTTCATTCCGCCGAAACGTAAAAAGCAAAATATTGCACGGCTGACTTTTATTTTGGTTTTTTAATTCAATACCAATGTTCTCTTTGTAACCAGTTTCCCTCCCCGAATGCAGAGTTGATTTGCGATAAAAATCATAAAAACGATACACTACAATTTTTATCGTAAAATCTCTCTTGATTTACGATTAAAAATATACCAAAAATTATGTCTGAAACAAATTTGTCTATTTGTATCGACTAAAAAATTAAGTACGCATTCATCAATTTATGAAACGATATAATAACGTTCTATTTAAACAGTTTAATCAGCACCGCAAAGGATGCCGTCGAAAGACCTTAGAAACCTATATATAAATCAAATTAATTAAAGCCCTACAGAGATTTAAATTTCAAAACCCCCGCAACATTGAAATGTTCACCTACAGGCTCTACATACCCGCGTTTCGCCATACTTATTCGTTCTTCAATAATTATTATCTCAATATTTAATCACGTAATTCTTCATAAATTGTACTTCACAACTTTCCTTCTGAACTCATGTGTTGCTAAATAAATCTCTACGAGATTTAAAATACAAAAAAAAAAAAAAAACCTGTATGTACAATATATCGAGCGCATCTCAAACGCGAACGGATCGTGTCGATTAACTCTCTTCCTAACTCTGTTTCTGTTTTCGTTACAGACCAGATGAGCGACGTCTGCAAGAAGTACTACCTGCGGGATCTCTACAGGAAGATAGACGGCGCCGTTCTTACCTCGCAAAATGAGAGGGACCTCGATTGCGCCATTACTTTCCAGACTCACAGCATCCTCCAGCGGTTTATGCTCCGATTCGATCAGCTGCAGTTAGACTGCAACGACCATCTCTACATCTACGACGGCGCGCACGCGGTCGGCAGTTACAAGGTAAGTCGCAGCCATCAAATCTACGCGTGTGTGCGCGCACGAGGGATATTATCGAGAGCTGAGTGTTCGGCTCTATAGCTTTCGTGGGGAATTATCGTGAAGGCCGCCTCGATAAGACATCTCACGTTTCCTTTAACGATTTCGATCGAGAGGATAACGTACACGTATAAAAGGAATAAATTCAGGAAAAATTATCGAGAAGAAAAAGTGATGGATTTGAAAAAGTAATTGATATCGATATAGCTACGGCGAAACGAGATTTTGGTAATGAAAGAGTCTGCTCGCGGCGACGGTATTCGGAGCGAGATGACACGCGGTAACGTTTCCTTTGCGATATCGATAATTGAACGCGCGGGGATTATCCCGTTTGGAAACTCGGCTGTCGCATTACATTATGCGGAGATATTTAATTTACGTTAAATTATGATTATCTCAGGTTACATAATCGTCGAAGAGTGCGGGAACGCGCCAATATTTGAAATTCGCGCAACTTTTCCCTGATGTTGGATTTCACTCGTTAATGCGCGAATAAATATCCTTCCTCTCCTCGATCGCAAAGTTAATTTTTAGCGATATAATTCATTTAATAAAGCGTTAAAAAAAATTAATTTGAATGCGTGAGTAAATAAACGAGTTGGTTCAGCTGGTCGACGCGAGATCGCCTCGAGATGGTTAAATCGGGTCAAGGCGAGGTCGAGATAATGTTTCACGATATAGTACGAAGCATATTCTCATGTAAAGCATGCAAAAATTATTAATGCGCGGCCGTGACAGACGTTCTGACGATCCGGCTTTTAGATTGGCTAGCACCTTGAGATTTCTCAACAATTTCTCAACGAAATTGACGTAAATCACCATTACGTATGAAATCTTTCAAAGTCTCTCTATTATTTTCTTCGTTAGCGAGCGCTTGCCATTTCGAAGAAAAGTAGGCAAATATCGGTGTTGTACAACGTGTGCTAAACGTGTTAACAGAAGCGAAGGCTAACTCAGTAACTAACTTAAGCGAAAGTTTCGTCTAATGAGGATTTGATATGTTAATGAGCGAATTGTTTAACGAATACACGAAACGTTTAAATAACTGCAGCACATGCAAATGATGCAAACGCACAAAGATATTATTTTTCAATTAATTCGAAATGAAATTTGCCGGAGAGCAAGTTCTACACAAGAGTTAATTATTAAGCTACTTAATGCTATATAGAACGAAAGTGTTTAAAGGATCAACTGGGAGCCATTAAAACGCGGCAATTTGCGCTGAAATTGCTGCGTGGCTCGTGTTTCAACTAGAAATTGCAGACGGTATTAAACGTGCTAATACAGAATGTCATACGAGTTTGGCTTCGCTACTAGGGCGAAAACAAAAATTCACAAATGAAATTGTAATATCCCATTCGGAAAATAATATTAACTTTTATGTTTATCGCTATTTGCGCTCGCGGACGCGCGTGCATTATAATATTTTTAGACGATTATTTTTAAACATTTTCTCTTAACGGGCGAGAAGCCAGTGTTTTACGTAACACAGTAATCACTCTCGGCGAAATACAGAGAATACAAAAAAATAAAAAAAATAAAAATAAAATAATAATAATAATAAAAAATAAAAAGGAACAAGATTAACTGCCGCGCTGCATTTTATGTCTGTAAATAGTTTCTGAAAATTGCTTCCTACAATAGTAAACTAGCCGAATATTTAGAAAGAATTTTATTATGCTTTAAAAGAATGAAACGCTTTGAAGAATGCTCGAGTAAAGACCACGAGAATTAAAAAAAAAAAGAGAAAAAGAAAAATGCTCGAGATATGAATAATTAATACTTTAAACATAACGTGCGAATAATGTTTCTGTAAATAATTAACGTTTTATTATTTGGAATATCCGATTGTTACCGCTTAAGAAAATGATTCAATCAGTTTCTTTCAATGTAGTCCGCAATCACGTTCAATGCGAAATAAATTCTTTTTTATTGAAAAAGTTACAAAGGACGAGCAATTTAAAAATCCTCCGATCATTTTCGATTAATTTGATGACGTGGCACGAAGACGGTTGAAAGTAGCTTCTTCGGCGAACGACTTTATTCAGTGAATTGGCCATTAACGAAAGATCGTGACTGATGTTGCACTCGTAACGTTTACAATTGGCCATAAGGATTTTCCTTCGGTTTCCCTAACGATCGGCGTGTGCAGTCGATGCACTTCTCGCGTGCATTCGACGCGGACCGACCTAATTGCCGTCATCGATCAAAGATGCCGCGCTAATTGCAAGAAGAACGGTGTTATTTTCTACGTTTAGAATAATGCTATGACGAGGAAAAAGAGAGAGAAGAGAGAGAGCGAGGGAAGAGAGAGAAAGATTCTTCTCTTGTGGGCTCGTCCGCGAGGTTGAATTTTAATGTATTCCACCATTATGCATTCCGAACATGGCCGGTGCGGGACATGGTAACGCAAACTTGCGCCATTAATCAAGATTTGTTTCTTGAGAGAACGACGCGAACGGATTCAGGCTCTCCCATTGTCTCAAGTTTCCCCTCTTCGATTTTTCGCAGAGGAACCCGACGAATACTACCAGCGAGTCTTCATTAAATCATTATCATTTGTCTTTTTCGCATGAAAAATGTTTCGATGTTCTGTTTCATGTCTAACGCGCTTATCGCAAATAACAATTTATGTATCGAACAGAGAAAATTGATTAAACGCAACGGCGATTATTGTAGCTTTTCATGAGTACTTTTGCGATTCGAGTGGAATGTCGCGACGATATATTTCCCGAGCCGACCAACATTCCCTGAAAAATGAATTCATTTTTTACAGCCACCTCCCTATGCATCCCGTGGATGCGTATCCGAGCACGAGCTTGTTTATTTATTAAGCGCACTCAATTACGCTTCCACACCGGCAGTAAACAACGCTCTCGTTCGCAGCCCGACTGCAATATAGGGTGGCTAAAATCACATGAGTTCGGTCTCTATACGTATAAAAATTCCCTAAATAGAATAACAAAAAAAAAATATATATATATATATTTATATATATACACAAGTATTTGTAGTAAAAACCACTTAAAAATATTATTTTAAAGTACTGTTTTCAAATTAATTTTATTAAAATTTTTTTACTCTCAAGAGACTCAGAAATATTTATTACACAGATGTAAAAATTTTTTTTAATTACCACGTATTTAAAGACAATTCAAATGGCAGCAGTCGCATTCATCTAATTATTTTTTAATAACATAAAATAGTTTTAAGTATTATCTAGAAACAAAAATACTTCGCTGTTTAATGCGTCGTTTTTTATATAATTAAAAATTTACAAATATATATTCGCGTCTGCAAATAATACGCGCTACGAATGAGTAGTGAATTATAGACAGCTTGGATATGAGTTGCATTTTACTTTAGCCACTCTGTATGCATTTGCCTCTGATGACGCTCACGGTTTTCGAAGTGCGGAGAAGTACGGCTTCTGGCATAATTTAGGGGCATAATTTACTGAAAATAAACGACCCTGCAGTCGGCAAAATATCCTCTTAATTTAAATTATGTTCGGATGCTTCTCGCAGCATATTATCGGCCGTACGCGAATACGAAGGTTACTTCATCGCATTGGCGTGTCGCGGATGCGCGTAGATATACGTGTGACAGAAAACAAAAAGTTGGAAGGGTAATACAATTTTGGGTAATAGCACTTTAACTTTAAATTTTTTCTTTTTTTACGACTTTTCTAATGGGCCATTAAGCATACTCTCTTTATTGCGCTGCTCTCTTTACTCTTATTTTCATATTATGTCACCTGCCTTTTTGCCGAAGACTTTTTTCCGCTTTTTGAGGTATCTCCTCGAGGAAAAAAAAAAAAAAATACCCCGACAACTTTTATTCCGATATACTGTTTCTTCAGCAATGTAGCTGTATTTAGAAGGGAAAGGGAAAGAATAGTACGTATCGCCATATCACACAGGATACGAAATGTATTATTCATTCTTTGAAACTTTTAGCGGAAGTCATAAATGCAGCAAGTTGAATACGAATAAGTGTGAATGAAGAGCGAACTTCAAAAGTACCGAGCTAAGTTTATTATTTTCTGTCGCGCCGTGTAAAGAAACTTAGTTTTAATTTTTGAATTTTATTCTTGTGTGGCTGTATGGTAATTCTTTTTTTTTTTTTTTTTAATCCTAACAACGAGATAGAAGTCTTTCCCGCGCGAAAAAAAGGAATATTACAGGCGTCTAAATTAGAAAGATCGGCCAATTAATCTTAATGTTTTGAATATTCAATGTATACATATATTCCATGTTCGCGATCTTTCTACTTGTGAGTGCAAGAGCACATTATGCGTACCTATATGAACCGAATATACGTAAAGGAGGAAATTTGTCATGAGAAATGTCTGAAGTTTTAATTTTCAAATTGCGCTGTTCCAATGCGAGCGTCGCTAAGAGGACGATATTTTTAACAGGATCCGCTTATACTCTTTTTCTTGTATTCCCGCCCTGTTGGATTAATTTGCGTCCCGGGATCCGAGAACAGGCGGTAAAGTTCTAATTTCGTAACTTGTAATTAACTTGGCCCGCGAAGCTAACTTCGTTCGCAAAAAAAAAAAAGAGAGAGAGAGAGAGAGAGATGTGGCAGCCAGCGGAGTTAGCGGAAAAATCTGTTCTTTAATTGCTAATTCAAATAACGTAATTAACTCCTTATCGATGAGAAACATCTACTTACTGTGGATCTTTCGCTCTTGTCTTCGGCAAGAATCAAGACAACGGATGAGTTTATATAATTGGAAGAAAAATTAAGTGTTAGATACTTTTAGAGAAAACTTGGCAAAATCCGTGAAGTGTAATAATTGCAAAGTGAACTGTTTCGAAACTTACTTTGCAATTAGTAGACTGATTAAACTCTATGGATTATTAAAGATATCGAGAGAGTATAAGATATTTTTTTTTAAGGAGAAATACGTTGCTGATTAAAAATGCAGAGATGAGACTGAAGAGTAAACTGTGTTGTATGACAAAAACAAAGCACTGTAGATTTCTGCTGTTAATAAATTACTTGATAGACGTACCGACTCCGTTTACGTTTAATTTTTCGTTGAACGTTATGAAGACGTCAACCGACAATACGGCCGCGGTCTCAAATAATCGTAAGGGTGGTGATTGCAGTACCGGAAGTCGTGACGATATCGCTTCAACATGTCATTAGTTTAAGCCAGCTACGAAGCGAGTAACGGGGTAGCTTGGATGCTCGCGAGTGAAGTTACACCGCCTGAGAAGGTAAGGCCCGGTCATTAACGGATGAACTTCGAAAAGCGTTCCCATAAATCCGCCAAAAGCCTCCGCCCGCCGCAGAGGCTCCCCGGTACAAAGCTCTCGCAAATATCTCGAGATATTGATAATGGAGGCGGGAGATGATCCGCGGCATCTTCCATGTTTCAGCACCGACGCGCCACTAAATACCTCCCGCTAGATATGCGGGGGCATTACGGAATGTTCCTTCTCTTCTTCACATATAGCTTTTAATTAATCCGCGGATATCTCAGTACTGAATTAATAAAATAAAACTCCGCTTTTACTGATACCAGCGAATATAATGACGAGAAATAAAGATTACGCAATATTTATGACATAGTAATCTAATAATCGTTCTATTCTGGAAATACGACGGCGTTTCTTACACGCGCATCTCATAAGAGTGAGAGTTGCATAAGTACTTAAAATAGCCGAGTCGTAAATTTTTTTCCTACTGTTGTTTTCAATGATATAATATCTGTGTTTTCTCGCAGCTAGTAAAAAAAAAAAAAATTGGAATCACGCGGTGTTTCTCTCTTTCTCTCTCTCGAGTAGATTGCTGATATAGTTTTGATGCGCGCAGCATTTATCGAAGTAATTTTTCACGTAAAAATTCCGAAAGTTCAACTTATCGTATCGTCAATAACGTAATCGCCTTTTATAAATTATTTACGTGCACAGTTATGCTTTGCTCTCGCGTTATCATTTGGGAGCGATTGTTATTCAGCGAGTATCACGTAATATTTTTTAAAAAATATCACGTTTATTTCAACGTAATAGCAATATGAAATAAATATTGTTGCATCGTACTCGTATATTTCTGGTTAGGGGACGGGAAATATTGTGTTGTACTTAATTCGAAACCGAAAGCAAGTTCATTCTACTTCCTAAATGCATCGCTTTGCTGCTGTAATTTAATCATTACAAAAGTGGCAACCGTTTACCATATAACAAACGTTGCATGAAATGATTTATCAATTCTAAAGTGTGCAAAATTGTTTTTTTCTTTTTTTTTTCTTTTTCTTTTCTTACAAGTTCATCTATCCTTGGGCAAAATGCAGTATAAATTTTGATTAATTGAGTGCGTTACACCTCTCACTATGACGTCATACAATTAATTAATTAATTAATTATTTTTTTTAATCTTACTTTAAAATTTTTTAGTTTTCGAGTATATGCTTTTCAGCGGCGAGCACGAGTAAGCCGCCGTTCTTCTTTTCGCTCTAACCTGACGGCTGTTGGCGCAGACAAAGGCTTAAGCTTGTAGTCACGTCGACTCCACGCTAACTTTTAGAGTGTCTTCAACATACATGCAATTTTCCATTTAGTTGTCAAGCGCAAACATGGTAGCTCGGAAAATCTGCGTATTTTCGCGCGCTTTACGTACGCGAAATCTTTGAATGAAAATTTACATATTTTCCTGCTTGCCACTCCAAATATACCGTTATTAATATTACACGCGCAATTATTTTAAACAATAGATTTTAACTACGAGCTTTACACGAATAATAGTTAGAACTGTTTATACGTATATTTCTTTTTCTCGAGTAAAAGGGTAAACGAAGACTAAGAAAAAAAAATATATATATATATATCTTTTTTTTTGTGTGTTTAAAAACTGGCTGAGCATTTAGATCGTTATGTCATTTTGACAAATGTCATTTTTATACCGCGCGGAGCAGAACTTCGAATAATCGAAACGTGAAAATATGCTGTCAACTCCGTTTACTGTTACACGCGACTTTACCGGAGGGATCTTTCATTTTGCCTGCGAGTAGCGCGGCAATCATGAATATTTAATACAGTCGTTCGGCGTGTGTGCGTACGGGTGCATTTTCTTTCGATATTATGAAAGATTCATGTACGGCATCACATTATTTAAATTACATCACGCTTTCTCATACGCGTCGACAGTTCGGAATTATTCTGTCACGGTAGCACATGTGATAGATATGTGAACATAATTCGCACGTTGTAAGGAATTTGTGCTGTATAAAAGTTTCAACGCTACTTGTCACGTCTAGAGGCTCTCTTTTTTTTTTCTTTTACAACATTTATTACTTTACGATAAATTAATTTGACAATTATGTAAATGCAGCGTGAGATATAGATATCGACTCGCGCTTAAGCGGCCAACTGTACTGTGAATCGGGCCAAATAGAAGGTAATTGCGACAAACATTGAATATGGATAACGAGCACTGAGCGAAATCAATTTCTGTACCATGCTAATGTTATGATTCTGTGAAATGATTATTACAAGTTACAAAATATATCGCACTTTCTCGCATCAGCAGTTTAATAAATAAAATAAAAAATAAAATAAAAAAATCTATTAGATTAATTGAAACGCTATTAATATTCGCAAAATTATTCTATACAAGTATTACGTGTAATAATTTACTTTAACATACGCGTACGTTATATCGCTACTGTTATCATCTGTATAATAAATTTTCCGTTGCGAAATTACAAATTGCAATATAACGCAACTTGTGTAAGAGTGACGAAACGAGGGTGGATTTATTGGAATAAAAAGCCATTTAATGCGACGAATGGCAGTTGAAGGATTGTTCTTCCGCCGTTCAAGCTCTCACGTATCCCGCGATTGCGCCGGTGTGCGAGTAATGATAACGTCGACTTGAACTTTCTTACGGCATGATATCGCCCTCGAGAATTTGTGCAGTGCTTACCGTGGAATTTCGTAAGTTCCCGGAAGCTGTGCAGTCTTGTCGAGGCGTCGGGGAGAAGAACGAGGGGCAAAGGGGAGGAAGGGGCACTAACTAAGAGAGTTACCGTAAAGTGTTGTAGCGTTAAGTTGACCGAATTTATGTTAGTTGCTGCTGTTTTGGCCGTAACCATTTATGTCGCGCGATATTCTGAAGTATCATGGCTTTTCGAAAAGCGCGCGGCGTAACAAAAGGATTATACGCCAGTGTGACGATATTTAAAAGATTACGTCCGACGTCAGCCAGTTTCTATAAAGGTGCAGGCGTCGGAGAAATATCTTTAACCACGCGGTACAACGCCAGCTTTGCTTAGCTGCGTGAAATCGCACCTTAAGACAAGGTGTTGGGTGTTGAACCGTCGATTTAATTTTTCGATTATCCTAATTATAACCATTTTATCTCGCGGTCTTCTGAATCCAAAATTGACGCTCTGAATCGGCGAAAATTCTACGCGATTAAATATGTAAATAATTTCACCTTTCCATTCAGCTTTTATATGTCACGTAACTTTGTCATCGAATTCTTTCCACGTCGATAAATGTGTGAAGTTAAAATTTCACGTTCTACTTCATAATCGAACGTGTAGCTTGTAAAAATAGTTTAAGATTCTTTATTTATTTACCGTTACTTTTTTTCTTTTTTTTTTACAAATTCTAATTAAATTCTAATTACAATGAAATAGCTCAATTTATAATTTAACACATTTCTCTTTTACGTTTATTTACAAATACTCAAAGCGAGAAACTTTTCGCTGAGAAATTTTAACGAGCTTAAAAGCGAACACTTTTTTTTTTCCTGCACGTGCAATAAATCGTTACAAGCATTTACAACTGATAGAAACTTCAATACTAGACGATGATTTGAGAGTACTCATGCGGAAATGAGATCGTACCATCCGCGAAATTCTCTGCATCGAAGGCTTCAAGATACCGACAGACATCTCTTCAAATTTCATCACCTCGTGCATATTTTAGTCGTTTCTGCTATGCTTTATTTTCATCTCTTTATCGGAATAACATGAATTTACCAATATATCTGTTTTGATTCTTTTATGTTAAAATCGGTATTATCTTCGACGCTTTCACATGAAATATAAAGATCCTTTATTGCATTTGACACATTGTATTGTATTTCTTTATCTATCGTACAAAACTGTATTAAATTTTAAACATTTATACTACAAATTTAATTTTAAACCAATATTAATTTTATACGTAATTAAATGCACCGAGGGTGACGTAATTTATCGAATCCTTCTTTTCTTTTCTATTCGCGCGAAGCCTCTAATTAATGTTTCATTAGGTACCATTTGTCTTACCCTGGAATATCACATTGCTAAATACGAAAATTATGTCATTTTCTTAACTAGTAATTAATTATCCTGCCGGTACTGAGAACGAGACATATCAAATTACTAATAAACGTACAAACCCAAGAGCTGTGTCGCGTTAATAAAGACTGAATTACTACTGTTTCACGTTCGCAAAGTGAACTAAAATAATGAAGAACATTAAGTCCTCTCGCTTTACCTTTTCAGTTGCATAAGTAATTTATACGGACGCATCTCGTGTAATATTAAATTTCGCTCAAAGTTCACTTAAACATTTTGCGCACTGAACGTTAAAAACACCAGCAAAAATAAGTAAGTGTTAAAAGTATTTTATCACAAAATAGCAAACAATGATATACTATAATATATGTATAATTAATGTGTACGTGTATTAATTAGCCATATATCAATCTTACTCAATGAACATTAATCAAGTATTGCAAATTAATAATAAACATAAATGTATGTAAACCTGGATTAAATATTATTTTATTTTATTTTTATCTACTTCCCATGGAAAATTATTAATTAAATTAATGAACGCTTTAATTTTATCACCGATTAAAAGCTTCCCCCCGCCCTCTACCTTTTCAAACCCGTGCACTTGATTTATAAAAACGAGATTACGCAAATATCGATTATCCCAAAAGAGCCACGTCGCTATTTATCCGCTCCAATTTTTACCGAGGTCGACGTGCCCTTCGTAACGAAAGGAGCCGCCGCGTTTGCGATAAGATTCTCTGCTGATTCGAGCACCTCGCGCCAAGTTACGTTCGCTCGAGTCGGCCGCCATGGAAATATTCAGTTCAATCGTACGATCTGTAGGTCGATAAATCCGCAGTTGAGGGGGGGGAGAGGGGGGAGGGCAGGGGGAGGGACGACCGAGATTGAGTCATTAGTTACGGGGATAAGACTAATGACCCAATCCCTCGAACGCGATAAATCAGTTTCCCAAGCGGGTGAACTTATTCGGCTTACATCGGCCGACCCGCTGTAACCGGGTGTAATGGCGAACATTCGGTCCACGAGATACGAGTAGCACGCGTTGGCGAGCAGCGTGTAGTAAATTCGCAGTTATGAGCTGGTTCCGCGAGTATTCCCGCCTTGTGATTTACGCGGGGCCATACGGCCGACACGGTAACGCGTTTAATGGCGTTACGTCTCGAGTGTCGCCTCGAAATGGAGAATTAGTATCCCGATATTCCGCAGATCGTTCTTTCAAAACTGCAAAGATCTTCGTCTATCCGTCAGTTATCTTTCCCCCACCGTGCCGATGAATACTTTATTAATTGAAAGCCGGGACACTTAAGACAACGCTAATGGCATTTTGTCACAAAATAAAAAAAAGTTCTATCTATAAATTCGTTTTACACGTTTATTCGTTCATTATTCGATATCGCACGTTTCTTCGCGATTAATTATTATCATAGCGTACGGGAGATCACGTTTGTGCAGTTAATACTTGTTTCAGTTGGCGTTCGCCGGCAAAATAAAAATATATACAGAAAATATTACGATATTCGGGCCAGATAATCCATGATTCATTCAAAAAGGTTATACATATATTCTCCGAGTTAATCATCTTAATTATGTAAATTCCGTAATTAGACATACAACTTTTATTCCGTACCACTAAAGAAAAAAAAAAAAAAATATTTTCTGACATTATTCACGATTAATGTGATTATCTATTATTCGATTACACGAAATCATTTGCATTTGCAAAATGTTAGCCAACAGTTTGGTTAAAAATAAAGTAAGAGGTATTTATTTTGCACCCGGAACTGCGCTAGACAAAATATTCAAAGCTGCGGATTTTATATTAATACTGCGTTAGAGACTGAAATAATTTTTTTTTTTAACTGTCTGTATTAGCTAAATAATTATGAAAAATGTTTATGAACTGTACAATGTTCTATCCATAATAATACTTCATACGTATAACCGCCTCGTCTCATTGTATTTATTTTTCTACTCTCCACGTGTTTATTCCTGTTTGCGCGTCCTTTCCTGCGAGCCCCGGTAATATAGATAATGTGATGTGAACATTCGAGTCGGTAGCATATTTACGTACGTCCGATCATGGAAGAAACACGTTTCTGCGTTCAAGCGTTTATCTACGTGGCATTTGTCATCGCCATAATTGCTGCTTTTTACATAGGTAAATTTATAAAAGAAATAAATTTCAAAATACATTATCTAGCTGCCTATATTTTAAGTACGTAGATAACAATGTTTTAACTATTCTCGGAATGTAATAGTCACACCTAAAATTAACCACGCGTTACAGCAACGGAGAGAAAACCGTGTAATTTATGTCACTGGTGGATACCAATATGTCGCTGGTGTATATCTCATCTCGAACGGTATCACGTATTTCTATTGTTTTTTTTTCTTTTTTCTTTTTTCTAAAGTCGATCAAACCCCCTGTCCGGGTCCAGTGAAATATTACGAGGATATTGGATGCGTCCCGGTGTATTTAAGCACAGGTGACCGGTGCGCGATAAGATATGACTGTAGCCGCGTGAACAAAAGATCTAAGAACAAGTGTTATATCAACGGCCACGTGTACAAGCTAAATACATATTTGAGGCGAGAAGATGCAAATCTTTGTGAGGACAACTGCGTTTGTAAATCCGGAGGTCAGAATAAAATGTAAGTATGACTTTAATGTGAATGAAAGCTGAAGTTATTGTTATAAATAATAATCAAGTTATAACTAATATATAATAATCAAATGTGTTGGATTTTTTTTTTAAACTGCAATTATTTAACGTAGCGCTGCATTTGAATGCAGCGGTGCTTCTTGCCCCGAATCATCTAACGACGATGATTGTTATATACGGAATGACATGTCTAGTTGTTGCGGAAATCCTATAAAAGTTTGTTGTGAGTATCAAAATATTTCTCGTGATTCTTATAAAAATTTTATACATTGTTCACGTGTATTTATAAAATTTTAAATAAATGTGTTAGCCGATGATCCGGAATACTTTTCTACTTGTATTGTACACGGCCGACGATATAGAGACGGTGAATTTTTTTTCGTGGGAGACGACATGACTTGCGTTTGCCGACCAGAAAATAATGACGGTGATAATAATATTATTTAAAATAAAATTATTTTAATTTTTGGCTTGCGATTAAGAAAAGTTTTATTAAGCGTATATTTATTTTAATTATTACTGAACCATTTCCACCTTCAGGAAAAAACGGTTGGCCTTTTTGCGTACGAGCTAATCATTCTTGTAACCATCCCGCATTCGATCACACAGACTATTTTCGTCACAAATGTGCTCCTATTTTTTACGAAAACTATATTTCATATAATATATTGGATCCGATTCCTAAAAAGTGTTACATTGACATGAGATGCAGTAAGTCTGCGAAAACGATTTTAATTACGCATGCACTTCATGTTATTCGTCCTGTGACATTTTTTAAATTGAATTTTTCAGAGAAAAATCTCGAGTTCGTTATTCCCCATCTTGAAAATTCTCTTTCCGACGAATATTATAAAGGTACGTTTTTTATTTAATTATTACACTAAGTCAATTCATTTTTTTTTTATGAATGTGACGACCTAAAACTTAAACTAATTATACCGTGCTATAATATCCCGTCTAATAAGAGTCAATTGCGACTTTAACTATTAATTACAAGATATAACTCATATATTCGCTTGGTATTTTTTTTGTATTTTTCCAGAGGAAAATGTGTGCATAATGGGTGATTTAAGATTGCGAATCGGTGACAAGCTGAGTCCATTAAATTCTACCGATTGTACGAAGTGCATTTGCGAAGTACCGCCGCTGCTAACTTGTCAAACTTTCGAAAGTTTCAAAAATGGCATGTGTAGATTCCCAAATGGTACTATATTTTCTGTTAATCTTTACGAATAATAGGACGCCGTAATTATTATTATTTCTTTTTACGAAAATGTGCAAAATCTTATTCCAAATTCATTTAAATATTAATAAAAGTATTATATCTGACAAACATTATATATAATAAAATTACACCGATAATGATATTACAAATTCAATGTTTTACTTGCAACTTCGTGTATTAAAACCGCGTATGATTTATACGTCCAGTGATATTAATAATAACAAAAGAACAAATTGACTTTCCGAAAATTAAACCAAATACGTTCAACAGAGATTCAACGTAGCGATTCAAGGCAAAAGATAATTCGTTACGATACAATGAGAGTTATGTAATTTATTAAATCAGCACGATGACTGATAAAGCAAATTACTCTTTTCTGTTTGCGTTATTTATACGCTTGTGCAATTCCTCAGATTTTTCCTCGTCCTCGTATCGGTTCGGATCATTTTTGCCCGAGCTTCCGATTCTCTATCGTACCGACTTTTATTTTCTAGCATATTCCCTCCCTCCCCCGCCTCCTAGACAGATTCTCTAACGCTCTTTAACGCGTGTGTTTTCTTCGATTTACTCTTACACCTACGTAGTTTCCCCTCTTTTTCTACATCGTGTCCCTGCGTCTGCGTCATTCATATATTCACCTTCTTTTTCGTGTCCACTTCCAGAGTGCGACTATTGGTCGAGGTATAAATGACGCAGCGCGGACGCAAGTCGTGTAAGGTTTCACATTGACTCGAACATGACACGTCGTGATCCTCGGTCTCTCATTCGGATATGCGCCTATCTGGCGTTCATCGCGGTTGCAATCGCGGATGATCAAGGTGAGTCGCAAACGACAGGGAAAACCACGCTTGGAAGTGCGCAATAAATTGTAAAAAAAAAAAAAAAAAAAAAAAAAAAAAAGAGTTGTTTAAATATAAATTTCGTAAGTGTAACATCGCAAAGTGATACTCAAGTTAGTTCAAACTTAATTGTTCAACGAATCTTCTTGAAATAAAATCGCGGCTGCTAGTTAATGGCAATTATACGAACGTTGACATTTTAGGTTTTAGAATCGTGTCATGCCGCGCGCCTAGCATCACTCCGTGACGCGAATAACGACGCGGCTCTACGCGCTAAGAATAAATATTTTATTTGGCTAATGAATTTTTATCAGTCGCCCATGTCTCGTATTAACTTCCTTTCGTTATTTCCTACGGTAAAGAAGTATGTGACAAAACAAACTGTCCCGGGCCACTGGCGCATTACAAGGCTCTCGGTTGTAATCCGGTCTACGAAAAAGAAGACGATTGCTGCGCAACAAAATACAACTGTGATCATTTGAAAGCGAGATCCCGCACGAAGTGCTACGTGAACGGCAAAGAGTATGAAGTAGGAGAGAAACTCAGGGACGAGGACGCGAATCCTTGTGACGTTGGTTGCACCTGTGCCACAGGACACGACGGAATGTAAGTGAAAACGATAACAAGTACGAATTTTTTTTTAACCGTTTCGCTCCTTCTAATATTATTTAAACTTTATTCATTAAAACTACGCAAATTCTTTTAATACAGAGCCAGCTTTAATTGCGCGATAGTCGATTGTTTCCATCAATCGCCAAAACCAGGTTGCTACAGAAAGAATTCTCCGTTACAATGTTGCCCCGGGGAAGAAGTGTGTCGTAAGTAAAAAAAAAAAAAAAAAAAAAAAAAAAAAAATCTTAATCGTTACATTTTTCGATATAATCGATTGCTAATTAAATTAATAATTAAATTGTGATAATTTTGTGGCCTGTGCTTTATACTTAAAATATTTATTGAACTTTGTTAGAAAGTAATATTAATTAAAATACTTTGGTACTATTCAAATTTAACAATCCATTTAGCAACGTGAAAATTATTTCTGTTGTAAAGTGTATGTCAAATATGCAAATAAAATCGTCCATATCTCTTGTAGCTGAAAAGCCTGAAGACAGAGCCACTTGTATTGTAAATGGAAAGGAATATAGAGATGGAGATTACTTCACTGTTGAAAGTGAGCCAGATTTAAGTTGTATATGCCAACCAGGGTATAAAGGTAAATGTAACTTACGTTCATATTCCACATACTATATACATATACAATTATATTCGACAGAAAAATTAAATTTAATTTCAACTATAACATACGTCTCTAATTTAATTAAATGTAATTTATTTCCCTAATAAAAAAAATGTCACGATTTTTAGGAGAAAACGTCGAGCCTTTCTGTGCAAAGCCTAAACATTCATATTGCAGTCCCGAATTTCATGATGCGAGCGTTATTTTCAGTAACTGCGCTCCAGTTTATTATTCCACTCAATCACCGCAGACTGATTGCAGCGTATTTTCGAGATGTCGTAAGTTCACAAGTTGCAATTTGTTGCGTGGTGCACGTATACCATACATGCATGCCAACGTCAACTATGTAATAATAATTTTTAAATTTATTTTTAGAAAATAATAACGACACTGTTATTCACAATGAGAACAACTCAAAATCTACCAACAAAAATGACGATGGTACGTTTTACATCTTTTACGATAAAAAAAAAAAAATATTTAAAGAATTATATTTGAAACTACTTTTATGATATCAAATAATGTTTCATATTATGTTCTTTTTTTCTCTTTTTAGATGAAGACGTATGTCATTTCGGTGATATGACCATGCACCGTGGCGACGAATTGAATCAAGCTACAGATTACAATTCTGTATGTGTTAAATGCGTTTGCGAGGTGCCTCCTTTGCCTACTTGTCAGCGTTTACCGGACGATGAATGCGATATTACAAAACATCCACCTTTTAATCAATAAATACTTTCGATATCTGTGATAATGTGATTACATCAGTTATTTGATGCAGAATTTTATAGTAACAGTATGTAAATGTAAAAACTTCTCTACATATGTATAAAACTCTAATGCAACTTGCGTTTCTTGTATTGATTACAATAAAAATATATTTTTAAATATCGCATGTTAAAAAAAAAAAAAAAAACATGGTGATTAAAAATTTTCTACTTTATGCTTGCAATTTAATAATAATAAAAGTCGTTATTATATTAATTCATAAAAATTAATAATAAATTTTAACTGTTAATCATAGTTTTGCAATGTCAACTAACTTTCAAGATAACCTAATGATTTATTTTACGTAATAGTATGTACGTATTAATTCCCCTTCTTTATCTATCTGTATCTCTGCGTCTGGGTCATTTATGCATTCCACGGTCTATCTCGTGTCCACTTACAGATCGTGGCATTCGTGGCTACTGATCAGATATAAAGGACACCGCGCGAACAAAAGTCGTGTAAAGTTTTAACATTGTTCGAACATGTCACGTCGTAGCTTTCGTTCTCTCACTCAAATATGTACCTATCTAACGTTCATCGGCTTTACTGTCGCAGTTGATCAAGGTCAGTCGTACGTAAATAATAAAAATGGTAAAAAAAAAAAAAATGTACGATTATGAAATTCTTTTTAGATGTCTAATTATTACATTACGAAACTAAATTTTTATGACTGTTACATTTCCTTAATAATTCTTACTCGATAAATCTGTGACGTAAAAATAATGCAGCAACTCAGAACGATTCTTTTATCGGTACATAAATATCTATTTTTATCGCGTTCGATAATATAAAGAAAGTTTAATTCTTTTCGTTCTTTTTTCTTAATTATAAAGAAACATGCGATCAAACAAAGTGCCCCGGTCCATTGGGGTATTACAAGGTTCTCGGTTGTACTCCGGTATATAAAAAGGAAAGCGATTGTTGCGCAACGAAATATAACTGTGATCATCTAAAAGAAAGATCACCTACCAAGTGTTATGTCAATGGTAAAGAATACGAAATCGGGGAAAAACTTAGAGAGGAGGATGCGAATCCTTGTGACATCGGTTGCTTTTGTGCTAAAGGAAGCGACGAGATGTAAGTAAAGCTAGCAATATTTTCTTTAACTATAATCTCTATTTAAACTTTAAGTTTTGCTTATTAAAATTACATTTGTTTTTAATATAGCGCCGTATTTGTTTGCGCGGTAGTCGATTGCTTTCAACGACCACCAAAGCCAAACTGCTATAGGAGAAATTCTCCATTACGTTGTTGTTATGGAGAAGAAATTTGTCGTAAGTATAAATTGAATTCTAATAAAGAACCATATGTTCTACATATACATATTTATAATAATTTCATCACTCTTGCTTGCATGACTTGCTTTTACGATTAATGCAATATAAACATCTTTGTCTTGTACAAAATATACATCGTTATCTCAATTACGTTTCATAAAAAAAAATAATTATTAATAATTAAGAATGTTAATTTTACATATTATACTTTAAAATTTTCAAGATATTTTAATCGTGAAATATTTAAATAAAATTATTTACGCCTTACAGCTGAAAATCCCGAAGACAGAGCTATATGTAATGTTAGCGGAACGGTATATAAAGATGGAGAATACTTCAATGTTGAAGGTGAACCGGATTTAAATTGTGTATGCCAACCAGGCTATGAAGGTAAAGATCATCTTAGACATTTTTTCGTCATTTTACATTTTTCGGTGCTAGACACTTTACTTTAGCAAATATGTGCAAAATACATCTTAATAAGTGACTAAGATTCAAGCCTAATTTAAAGCCTATAGTTTACCTTTTTAATTTTATTACATACTTTTAGGAAAAAATATTGAACCTTTTTGCGCGAAGCCTAAACATCCATATTGTAGTCCTGATTTCCGCAAACCATACACCATTTTTAAAAAATGCGCCCCGGCTTATTATTCCCATGAAACACCGCAAACTGATGATTGCAGCTTATTTTCGAGATGCCGTAAGTTAGCGAGCTGCGAATTTATGTTGCCTGTGCTTATGCATGTTGTTATTTAATAATTTAAAAATAATAATTTTTTAGAAAGCAGCGATGACTTTATTATTTCTAACGGGAGTAACTCTACAGACGAAAATACTGATGGTACGTTTAATGTTTTATAACATCCTATCTTAAAAAATTGATGCGTTACACATGAATTAACTTTATAATTGTTGCCCAAAGATATATATATATATATATTTTTTTTTTTTTCCTTACAAGTTCATCTATCTTTGGGCAACAATTATAAAGTTAAATCATGTGTAACGCACCAACTTTTTAAGATAGGATTGAAAAATAGCACGCGCGCATGGTTTATTCTAGTATTAATAAAATATTTTATTTTTAGAAAACTTAATCTCTCTCTTTTTTTTTTATTAATTTTATTTAAAACTTTCGAATTGACCGTAAAATAAATTTATTATCGAGATTAATTTTTTTTTAGGTGAAGATGGGAAGAATTTAGACGAGACAGATCTTTGTCATTTTGGTAATATGACTATGCGCCGCGGTGACGAGTTGAATCTAAGTACAGATGTCAGTGTTCGGTGCGTTAAATGTGTCTGCGAGGTACCTCCTACACCTACTTGTCAGCGTTTATCAGACGAGGAATGCGATCGTTTGCCTATTCAATATTAAACAACGTTTATAACTATGATAATGTAATTACTACTTTTGTTATTCAATTGTAATATTAAGTATTGCAAATTATTGCCAGTTTCACGAATGTATTATTCATATAAAAATATGAATATATATCTTTGCTTCGTAATTCAATACAAACATTACTTTTATTAGCTCGGAGATAAAATGCAAATCATGGGTTAAACACGTGCTGCGAGCTCGCCATAAACGATCTTTCGAGATGACAATAAATTGGCTATATTAAGTTCGCTTAAAATATTGCCCGGCACGGTCGGCGAAGTTCGCGAAAGTAGGTGGTGATAGTCTAGAGAGCGCCAATGAAATATGAAGGTATGAAAGAAGCGTCGTTCCGGAAGTTGTACCGTCAGGTTCTCCGATAGCGAAAGTCATATTAGCGACAGATAATTCCACCGGTGAGAATCCCGTTCTAGTAACGAGCACATTGAAACAATCCCGCAATATAATTAAAGAAACTACAGAGCGAATAATTACGAAACATAAAATTTAAACTCGGTTTAAAAGCTACCTAGGGAAATAAAATTGCGAAATAAAATTATTTTAAAAAATCATAAATTCTTTCATTACTTTTTACTTATAATACAAGTGTATTATAATTTTCAATAAAAATAATTTACTTCGTTAAACAGTTCTCTTTACTTTTTTGTACAACCGCGTATAGATAATACTCAATTTATTAAAAAATTGTATTTTCCGAGAAAAAAAAATTAGATCTGCAGCAATGATATTCGGAATGTATACGTTCGCGAGAAATACCTACTTTGCATTACGTATATAAATCTCCATATTTTCGTGACACTTTCCGTGTTACACCGAGATGCGAAAGTGCTTGACTAACGCCGACTTTTACGGCGCGGCCGTCTACGTAAATTCTACTTTTTGACTTTGATACTAATACAAAAATTGTGTATTTACATAAAAAGTTTTATCACCAAGAGCATTAGGTAGACACGCATCTCTTCAGGGATCAACTTTCATGGAATATTTCTACTCATTATATTTTATATTATACTTAAGCTTCGCTTACACTTTGTATACGAGTTTTTATGTCGATTTCTATCGACTACAAGCTTTAAAAAAAAAATTTATTGTATTTCTACATTCGCTGCGTAATAAACTTTGACTCTTTTTAATAAAAATGTATTCAAAACCAATAACAAACTATTTGAAACCGATACCGGTATTAATAAAACTAAGAACTGAATATTGAAGAGAATCAGACCGCAAACGTAAATTAATATCAAAACTTTGATTAATCCGCTGACGAACTTTATCTAAATAATACTTATTAAGACAAAAATCAATCCTCGAACGGAAAGTTTAACAAAATCACAAAAGTGTTCTTTCGCGTCGAATGTTTTATTCCTGTAGAAACAGGCATTTACAATTAATATAACGTTTATAGAAACTTCAATTTTGTTCATTCGATATTCCCGGATTAATAGCCGCTGTGTATATTCTCGAGACATTTAGTGATAAAATTAATTATGCAAATGGTTTTCTCAACGGATAAGTTTCTAAGAAATTAACGTAACGACGGGCCAGCACTTGCGAATAAAAGCGATCTTAACACCCGCATAGACGTTGGCCCGCATGTAAAACGGCACACTCCAAGAAACAAGCCGAGCGAACTGATTAGCTGATGGATCGTCTGGCTGTCAGGACAATCCGGAATGTACCGGCGGAGATGGGTTCGACTGAATCTGAACAATGGAAGTCCTACGATCCGCTGGAACTAATCCCGCCAATGTCGTGCTAAATTTCAGTAGATGTAGTTCACTATGGTTAACTGATTGCTGTGTACGAAATCGGATCGTATATCTTAGGTGCAATAATATTGCGATTTAATTTAAATCAATTTAATTTGTAAAAAAATTTATATAAAAAAAAAAAAAAAAACGTCTTGACGTCACGCTGACGTCTTTCACGTTTAAGATAACTTTTTCTTCATTCGCGGCCACATGGTAAAAGTATTGTCGGGGCGAAAAGAAAAATGCGGAAAGTAACGGGGTGCGCTTTCGCATGAAAGCGCGAAAAGAAAAAAAAATAAAAAAAACCCACGTGAACCGCGAAACGCGGGCTGGCCGATGTATCCATAATTCATAGCGGTGACGGTTTGGCATAAACCCGGATACTAATTTCCCAAGCTACTACGCTGCCTGCGTCGCGCTGCGTGCTCGTTAAGAGAGCGCGGGTCTGGATGCCGCGAGATGCAATTATGATAAACCGGGGGAAGCCTCTTCCGAAAGCTTTCCAAGGCACGGTCTACGGGTACGGCTAGAAAGCATGGCCCGTCTCGGACTCGCGTTCATCCATCCCGCTTCCGGTTTCCTGTGTTACGTGCGCTGTGTACCCCCCCGTAACACCGACATCCCGTTACCCTCCGATAAGCTTCAGACTACAGAGCGGTATCGTGCAAGGGTTCGCGATCGATCCCCCGCGAGATGAATGGCGGGGCTGTTAAGCTCGTTGGGCCAATCAGGCACGACAAGAGACGATGTTGGTGTTGCTGCATTATTAATTTACTCCAGTGTAATTCCCGATTCGTTTGATTAAGATCTCGTAGGCTGCCTGTGTCGCAACAGACATATTTACGGTCGATGGTTAATGACGATAAATGGAGAGCGATGTTTCGCGGTTAATGAATTGATACGAATAATCGCAGCTAAGCAAATGCTGAATTCATCACCGTGAGCGATTATAATTCAAGTTTTCATCATTTGACGTATTATTGAAACTAGATGAATCATGTGCATTATTATGCATCGACTTGTGTCAATAGTTAATACGGACAGATTGAAATGTATTATGAAAATTTAAGGTTTGTAAGCTGCAAGGATTTTTCTTTTTTTTTTTTACTTTAAAACTTGTGACAAACATAGACAAGAGTGCTTATAAAATCTGCAAAGTTAACAGACGAAGAGCTTAGCAAAGTGATTATAACGTAACTTTAATAACTGTTTTGCTTGCCGCTGTACCAAAACTTTTTCGAGCAGCCTAGCGTATATGTATATAGTCATAGTCAAGAACTTGAAGAGTTCGCGACAATATTGTGACTGTAAACATTTTTCTTGCCTCAACGTTTCGCGTCGGTCTGATAAATTCGCAAATGACGATTTGCATCGCGATAATAACGCGGGTTTTCCCCCCTCTTTTTTTTCGCACACGTTCATTTTTATCGAGTACCTGTTTTGTCGTAATTTACGCCTGCACTTCCCCGTCTCCCCTCGGTTAATTATCGCGATGAAAAAGGCTCTCCTTACTGTCGCGCCAGAAAATTGCACTCGCGACGATCGCGAGCACCCTAGTCGCATTACGACACCGCGCTTTCTCGTCCCGTCACAACGCTACGCTGTAATGGAAACTTTGTGAAACGCCATTCCGGGAATAATAAACGCATTACCCGTACGTTCTATCTCCCCGTATTTATTTTCGCCCGGCGGCCTTTTAAGTGGCAGTATTTCATTCCGTTATTAAGCTGCACTATCTCCCTCGCGCGTCCGTCGTGTCCACTCGCGAGCTATTTTATCAGATTAATTTTTTTCCCCCGTGCAAATTTTCCCTGATGAACGCTTTGACGGATTAAAAGTTGAAATAAAAGTTCTGCGACCCGCTCCCCCTGCTTGAACGCTTTCATCCAACAAATTACTTTCACGTTTCGGCGCGGCGCCGGCCCGTTCTTTTTCACGTACGGAAAAGTGACGCGAAAATAAGTTACGGAATACATTTTAAAGTGCTTTCTTACGCGCGCGGGGTTTATTGAGATTTTTAACTTTCATCGTAACAAGCGAGTGTACCTTAACCGTGGTCTCTGATACAAGAAACGGAAATTTTGAGCGACATTTTAATTTCAAATAATATTTCAGAAAAAGATCGCTGCCCGCGCAATTTAATTACGATCACCGCGGATATTTCTTTACGTTACGTCGTCGAGTAAACTCGACTAAAATTGCATAAAAAGTTCTTATTAAATAACGCTTTGTCTTGCCTGTGTTATGGTAAAGAAGGGACCCTTTATCGGATTGAAATAGGCCAGTAATAAAAGGCGGAAATTAATATTCAATTAGCGAATAATATGCAGCGCAACAATTTGCATATAAAAGATTTTTCAGCGTATGTGTTATTCATCGGCCAGCTTATCCGCGAGAATACCTCGGGCAATATTTATAGTAATGCAAAATTGAAATAAAATTCTCACAGAAACAAATAATATGCCCGTTAGTTAAAATCCGAAATGGGATTTTCTTTCTATGAATACATTACGCGAAGAAATTATATTCGACTTTTGCGCAGGGAAAGGGGTGAAACGATGCAAGATGAGCGTGGCGCAAATGTAAATTGTATCGTGTATGAGGAATATAAACTAATGATCGAATGTTTGCGCGGGATTTTGTTAACCGTAATCGCGCTATCTATGAAACGTGTTCGCTCAGCTGTAAATCATGATGCGTTCGCGTCATCCGCCATAATAATTTACCGTCGAAAGGACAGTTCTCCGCGCCGGCGGGCTATAATATTTGATTACTATCTATTAATTATGACTCGACGAGGAGAAGTATTTCACGGTTCTGTAGACTTCGGAGATCGATATCAACGCGGCGCATCGTTGCGATAATTCTGGCTTATGGGATCATTAATTATGGGAGCGTCACCACCATAGGTATCGCGTAATGTCTTGGACCAGCTTTCGCGTCGCTTCCCGCCCGTGAGAAATTGGTCAGCGAACTTTGCGAAACTAGCAGCCGTCTGGATCTCATCGTTTTCGAAGTTTGCCGAGAGGTCGTAGCGAAGCGAAGGACCGGAATTCGTGATCGCGCGAAGAAAACGCTGCTCGCTCGCGTCGATAATGGTTTTCGCAAGAGCATTTATCGAGAGGTTTGAAAATTTCCGTCTATTTTACGCGTTCACTATAGTAACAAAATGTATATATTTTAATCTTAAAAGTACTGCATTTTAATTATTTTTGATGACAAATTAAAATTAAAATTAAAATAATTTAATTATAAACATTTTTCATTTCACGCTGGATTATCCCTTCTCTCTTTTCTTTCTTTTTTTTTTTTTTTCAGTAATATATCTTTTGTGGTGAATGAAGTAAATAACGCGGTGATATTTCTGTCGGAGGCGACTTTACACGAATTTCGTATATGTCGTAAAATGCGTGCATTTGGCAACCGCATCCGAGATATAAAGGCCTTACACGCGCTGTACGCAATTTATAACGGCGGAAGTGCAATTTTACGTCGGAAATATATATGTGACCGCGACAAATTTTATGGAAAATATAATGCGGAAATATGAGGCTGCTCTTCGAGCCATCGATGTAATACATACTATCTATCCTTCCTTATGAAACATTCAAGCTTTTGAACGATTTCGTCAAATATATCGTGCAAGCATGTCTGAATTATTGCTTACTAATTATTTATACACATTTCCATAACAATACAACATGGTTCTCGATTAGAAAAATAATTTCCCAATATCTATTACTCACTAATTTGAAAAAATAAAAAATACGATAAGTCAATTTGCTTTCATCTGTCTTTTTTGAAACCGATTCGTCCGCTACGCGATGAATAATTTCCCAAATAATTTCTGTCACGTCATTTAATATAAGGATATCTATTTTTAATATGATTGATGGGCAGCGAACAATTTTATGGCTCGGGGCTATTTTTTCAGTCGGGATTTCAAACCGAGCTACATATCCTCGAAGGATCCTCGTTGTTTGCACGCACGACAATGGTCTCGCCCCGGCCGCCACTCGGCGCCTCTTTCGAACCTCTTCGGAATCAACTTAGGACGGCATTGTCGTAAGTTCGCTCGAGGCCTTCTTTCATCGACTTTTTCCTCAACGAAAAAGAAATTGCACCTTGGGGACTTCGCTGGGAGATTCGCTCTATTCTCGCGTGATACGTTGAAAGTCATGTAAATGTAGATTAGGTGGTCCTCTCATGGAGACGGCGACCTCCATTCGCGTTTGCATCACGGCATTGCCATTCACCCAACGTTTTCCCGAAAGATGTATCTAATCTCGCGACGATCTTTGAACCCTTCCGCGGACTTTTCCCTTATTTCCCGTGTCCAATCTATTTCAAATTCTTAACTTTCACGTGAATCGCAAACCGCGCGCGCAAAAAAAAAAACCTTTTTCTATTTTATATTATCTATAATTTGTACTTTCCATATTAAAGAAATAAAATTATCTTCTACATCAATATTATTCGACTGCAAATGGACAACATGAAATTTCGATAAATCTCATTTAAATGCGAGAGCGTAGATTAAAAAAATTGACGTGTAGAACGAGGTACTCGGGGGGACCTTCGAATGTACGATCGTGTCAGTTCATTTGCCATGAACGCACGTCAACGGCATATCAAAGGGTAAACCGACGCTCTATGCAGGTACAAGAGCAGCCCTTCCTGCTGCCGGCTTACGTCTACAGCTTGGCTGTCTGCTTGACGATGCAGATTACTTAACCCTACGTTTCGTGCATGATCGATGACTCTCGTCGTCGGAATTGACAAGTACTCGTCCGGTTGACATGCGGTCGATCGGTGAGCACGTTATTAAACCGCCGTTCGCGTACGGACGCAATCCTAATACCAGACAGAGTACACAATTTGCTGCGCGCAAATAGACCCTATAGATCAGTCCGAGAGTGAATCACCGTGCGCCTACAGTATTGCCGATAATAATACGATCGCAAATTAGACTGACCTCCATTCAGCGACGAGATACTGGCAATTAAATTCGACTGCGGCGTTTGATTATCGTAATTGTTTACGGGCCGGCGTGAAAAGTTTTTTGCCGATATTCATCGCGCCGTTTGACCGTCGCGGTTAAATATCGAATTCAAAACAGAGCGGATTATTGCACCCTCTACATATACGTTTCCGACAACGTGGCTTTTTATGCGCTTGTTGCGTGCGCGAGCAACGAAATCTTTCCCCTCGGAAATAAACGCCCCGATCTAAACATCGCACTTGGAAGAGCAGCCTTTGGTCGCGTAAAGTGCCCGGAGTATTCAAGTGTAGAGTAATAAAAAGAAATAATGACTCGCGTTCATAACTGGCTATGATATAAAATTTATATCGTAGATTAACGCTATGGTTTTTCGACCTTATCAATTCTCTCTACAGTTATTAGCGACCGGCAGAAAAAAAAAAAAAGAATTTGTGTCATTATATAACTACAGACTTTATTCCGTAACTTTATTCTCGGCGACCTAGTTTCTCGAGCAGTTGTATTTTTATTTTTAGACCGTTATTTTACTTTTATTCCCTTTCTTTTTTTTCTCTCTCTCGTTACGTGTTATCTGCTAATACGTTGCACAAGCACGTTATCCTTCATGGCTTAACGACGAATAATATTTAACGATTAGCTTATCTTAAATTACTTTGCATGTCATGCAAAAAAAAAAAAAATGCATTGTAACTGTGAAAGCAATTGTTAGAATTATATTTACAATTATTTTGTAAAGTATAAGTATAAATTATAGGTTTAGTTTTATTGATCTAAAAAATTTACTCCACCTCTTAAGAGTTCTAATGCAGTAATAAAAATTGCAATTTTTAGACATCAATTATAAGAAATTTCGTACGAAAATAATTCTATATTTTCATATTAATACTTGCTAATAAGAAATTAATAAGAATCGCCAGTGAAAATAAACAAGAATGAAAAGTTGATATTTTCAACATTCAGCACATCCTCTGCTTGTATTTTTAATGCGAGCACTCGGAAATTCATCTAGCGCGCTAATTATTTCCGTTCATCTGATACGCAGAAATTACGTTGTTATTTAGCCGTGCAGAAGATTAAAAAAAAGAAAAAGAAAAGGAAGAAAAAGAATGACGTACAGAAAGCGAGAAAAAGAGCAGACGGATGAAAGCTAATGATCGGAGAACGAAAAGGGATAATTAAATGCGGATTATCTCTGGCAAAGCTCAATCTCTTGTTCGCGTTAATTGGAACGGGAAGAAGACAGTTATTAAACAACTTGTGGATAGATTCAATAATATTTTGCAATAACGAAGCCGCTGATCAAAGGAAGGTAAAGGGTGCATTTACTCGAATCAGAAGCGCATGCAGTAGTACGACTGAAGCTCGTCCGTCCGTCGCGTATAGCGAAACAAAGTTAAAATCTCAATAAAAGTTGTTTATGCGGAAGCGCATGTGCGGAATGTAATTTAAACTGTTATCATCGTGAAACTCCTTCTTTCTCTTCCTCTCTGAATTTTCCGCGGCACGAAATTGCGATTTTCGCGATACCAGATAAGGACTGCCCGATAAATTGCACGTTTTACGCGATCGCGATGCTTGTTAGCGAATGAAACTTACTATGCCGCGTAGATATTTGATTTCTAAATAAAATTCAAACGCAAAAAAAAAAGAAAAAAGAAATATACAGCTAGGATCGCAACGTTGCTTTCCCAATAAAGCAGCAACGTCTGCATTTAATTACCATTTACAACTCGATTATGTTCTTCAGCGCGTACTCGAGTTTCGACGTTATTGTGCGAACACGGCCAATGATTTTAGTTGTTTCACGTCGTGATAAATAATGACGAAGCTAATTCAATTTCCGTGCATTATGCACTAAAAACAGAAAAAGTGGCAACACTTTCAAACAATTAAAAATCCTCCAAAAAAAAAAAAAAAAAAATGTGGGCTATATAAAATCGATACGCGCTCTCAACCACGTTCTTTTTCTTTTTTTTATCTTCGGGTAGCCGTTTATTTCCGGTTTCTTCCGTAGGGGGTGCAACAAGTGTTACGTTGCTCGTGTCTCGAGGTAAACGAGCGAGATACCGCGTTGCAAATCTACGAATAAATTTCTTGCTCACCGACCACGGTCTCGTTGCCGCTGCTTGAATTGATATCTACGGCTCGTATTTCAGGATTATCTACTCGGATACGTTATTTTTGTTTTGCGTCAAGCTGCGCTTTAAGCCGGCTTACAAATGTACCAGTATAAACTTCTAAAAAAAAAAAAAAAGAAAAAAAAAATACGAAAAAGGACAGATTCACGCATCGTGTGCGGATAGCCGCTTTATTAAAAGTGCCCGCCATCTCGGGAAAACAACGTTATTTGACGTTTACGCGATCTTTTATGAACCGCTATTCTGACTTTCGCCGCGATAAAATTACGGTCCCTTTATCATTGCGGCCTGATTCATAAAGTGCGAGGGAACAGTTAATGACATGTAAAAGAGAACATTTTTATTATTTTTGGCAATATTACAGGCAAAATATGAGCCCACATTACTTTTTATTTTTTTTTTTACGCCCTTATACGAGAAATTTAAAAAGGATCTCTACCCCCAGTAATATTCACGACAAAATAAAAATTCTTATAAAATATTTATCACAGAGAGAACAGGCGGAGAGATAGACGCTCTCCAAAAGTAAAAAATTAAAATATCAATAATATTCAAGATTTCATACGCAAAGTTTTCCACGTCAAATTTACTTTTCCCTCGCAGATGCGCAGCAACATAAATCAAATTTCCCTGTGACATTCCACGAACGGGATCGATTGGGACTTTTAGTCCATTGCGATATAAAACTATCCGCGCGTAAATCAAGCGCCCGTCGCCTGCCCCATGTTCGTTCGATATCACGCTCGCGACATTTGCATCGTTAGCACAAGAGTCTGCAAAAAAAAAAAAAAAAGGCGCCCTCCTCCCTCCGGTCCCTTCAAGTGGCACGTACTCGACGAACGCAATTTTCTTTTGTTTCCAGGCAGACCTATCCTGCAGAAACACGAAGCAGACCGTGGGTGCGATTTACACGCGCACAAACTTCGTGACGTTGAAATACGTCACCGACGCCTGGGGCACCAACTCGAATGGCTTCCGCCTCGTCATCACAGCCGTCAAGGATCCGAGTGAGTATTTGTCGATGGGAACCGTTTTCAACTTATTCGCGGAGGCCAATCGGCTCTCTGACATGCAGAAATGCAATCCGAACGCAAGCGCGAGGCTTGAAACAAATTGATAAATTTTTTTCGATCGCGATGTAAGAACGCGCTTTTCCGATATCGATTCTGGAAATTGATTTACGCTTGCGTGTAAAATGTGTACGTCATTCTTTTAATATACTATTTAACAAATAAGCGGAAAGACTTTCGCGTTTAAAGTTTCTATCCGTTCATCAATTCCTTTGATACATCTCGATCAATTTATTCAGATACAATTATTTTGGAATTTATTCACATGCTCCTGACATTTGAAAAACATATTTCCTAGTGCTTCGCCCGGAAAAAGGAAACGTTGAATTTTCTTTTCTATTCTCTTTCTTCTTTTTTTGTTCTTCCGCGGTTCGTTTTTATGCCTCACTGATTTAATCCGTCTTTCGAATTGTATCGTGGTCGTCGGCTCGGGATCTAAGTTTATCATTCAATCGCTTTTATTCATTAGCTCTCGAGCTATTAAATTTGCCTTTCAAATCCACCTTCTTTAAAGCGCCGTGTCAATTCCTACTCGTCCCCGAGATCGTATTTTCTCCAGCGTCTACGTTTAATGCACGATTTCAGAGTGCAGTCGTTTAACCACGCGATAAAGCTCAATTATTCTATTCATGTGATACTGCTCGTACCAATGAATAACGTCACAATTGAATCAGTCATGTGCGAAGTTGCATAACTACATATATATCTAAAAGCGAGCTTTAATAAAGAGAGCATTTATTTTAAGCGTTAGATGTAACAGAATAACAAGCTTAGTATTAAGAATAATACCAATACTGAATTTTATTTTTTAATTAACTCACTGATATATGTATAAATCAATATCAAAGAAACTAAATATTAAAAACAGTTTAAAGCTTTTAATTATTGCTAAAAAAATTGTTACTAACGTTTTGGAAATAAATATCATTGAATTTTTATTACAATGTCAAAAATCTGCGGTCTCACCACAAAGCAGGCTTTATAAAAGTTTCGCAAGATAAATAGCGCACATAATTGACCAGTTTGAAGATCCATTTTTCCTAGTTTTCACGCGAGTTTAGCAAAGCACGCGTCCGGAAACCGTTTCATATGTAACGCGGATCCGCAACGGCAAAAAGTGCGCGGATAAATATTGAATGAAATTTGTAATTGAAATATGTGTCGACACAATAAGTGACGTCGTTATAGACACATCGCGCGGTCGACGCGGGCACGAAATTTTAATTCGACGATTCGATTCACGAGTTGACCGATCGTCGGCTGTGAGATTTTTTTTCGCGACGGCAACAAAAGCGTGATGGTGCGTTAACAGGACAGGATATTCGATTCGTTTCGATTCTATTCGCGGCTTCGTGTTCTGTATCCGCGTCGACGCGATATACATACAAGTGCCGTAACGCCTGATCGCGAATCGTACCAATGACATCGTTAGGACGTGTTAACGAAGACTGATCTTGTTCGCTTCATTCGCGCGCAACAATTTTTCATTACGAAGACGCGACGCGACGCGAATCGCGGCACGACGATAAACGTTTCCCGTCATTTCGCTGACGATTTTATCGAGCGGGCCTTCGAAGCCGACATAGACTGTTAATAATACGGGGAACATTGAAATGAAGTGCTTTCACCCCGGGCCGTCTAATACCGAGGAAAAAGCGTACCACATCGCTCCTCGCGAATCGTTATCTCGCCTCCCCGCTCGTGAGACCCGACGTAATATTTTCATGTAATAAGGTGCCTGAGAAACGAGCACCGGGGACAAATGCAACCACTATATTTTTATATCTTCGCGTCGGAATCCTGATAAAATGCACAGGCGCTTGACGCCATTCCACGCTCTCTTGATTACAAAACGCTACGCCGCGCGGTAAAATGCGGCTTAATGCACTAATAACAAATACTGTTACACGTAAAGCGATACCAGCGACACGCATAACGCATCGATTTTATATTCACCCGTGGTTTTTCTAAAAAATATTATAATCGAACGAAATAACATACCGGAATTAAATTATTTCATATTAAATAATCATTATTGTAGTGAAATAATTATTAGATAAAAATTTCGTGCTTTTAATTGGAAAATTGGTGCGTCTTTGACGCGGTGTCGTAAAATAAGACACGGGTGGCAATAATATCGAGTATAGGGGAAGCGTTAATCTTCGTATTACGAGACTTCGCCATTTCACACTTGAGATCCACATCCAAGATGACTTGAGAGTCTCGGCAAAGTAGCTATCCAGTCTCGGGACTCGACAGGTGTCGAACTTTAGCTCTCGTCTGCCGAACAATTTCCTCAAGTTGTAATCTTCCGGCGGTTATAACGGGCACTTCAAGGATAATCCGAGAGAGTTAATATAAGTTAGTTCGGAACTAAACATAGAACGCGAAATCTCGGTCGCGCACTATCGCTGTTGTTCTTCGGCTCCTATTCTATCGGCACCGCTGATTAAGAACCATGGATCCGTCTCGAAAAGATTGTTCTTTAACTTCGCCGATCTCGTCGACGTTCGCGATATCTAAAACCTATTAGCTCCCTTAATACGGCATTAGATTGAAATAAAATCTCCAGCGGAAGCGTCGGAATCAACGATCTCAATAGCGGTTGCCGCAGGAATTCTACATAGCTAAACACGCGCTCGTTATCGAACGCAAGTTACGGTTCAGCGACATCGCGGTAGCGTTGCACCAATTTGCCATAATTATGCAGAATGCGAACCGCGAGAGCGGCCACGTTTATCCTCTTTCCCCGCGCCACGCGAACGTTTATCCCTCGGTCGTCCCATCATGTCAGTTCATCCCTTTTGATACCGCCGTCGCATCTCTCATGTATTTGTGTTCGAACCGATCCGGCAAACGCGAACGCTCGAACCTCACTACGATAATTATTGTGCGCCCGCGATATGCTCTTTCCTTTTTGCGCGCCGCTAATTACCTCGCGTGATTAATTGATGGACGAGGACCGACGTTAGCGGCTTAACGTATAACATGAATAAAACGAAGATACATAGGCGCGAAAGCTCATTGCGAAGGGAAGAACGCGGAGCTCAATGCGCGTCTGACAACGTGGATTGACAGAAAACACATTTTACGCGCGATCCGTTTTCTCGGCTCCGTTGAAAAAACGCGACATTTTGACGTGTGACATTACACGGCCTTTTTACTCCCGCAGATTTATATCTCGTTATAACGTGTTCTCTCTATCTCATATTTATTTTATTTTATTTTTTTTCCACAAAATTATCTCTTGCGTCAGAGTACATTCATACGTCGTAGTTATATAATTAAAAGTATCTATTTCGAAAGTTCTTACACTCTTTCTAAATTTTACGTGGCATATTTCAATTTATAAAAAAACTATACTTCCATTCAAATTACAAGAATATTTCTTTGTATAAATCAATATAAAATAATTGTATGTACCGACCTGCTCAATATTTCATTACTTAAAAAAGACAGAGAGGGAAGAGGGGGAGGGGGGAAGTATATTTGCACCTCTGGGAATGATTCTGCGCGAAACAACGATCCTTCTTTTGGCTCGTTTCGAAACGGAAGGTATACAGGTCAGAAGGCACGTTTGATAAGCGAATAAAGGGATGCAGCCGAATATCTGACAAGTCAATTACGGCCGTCGATGACTCGGATCTCACATTATTCGGAATTTCATGATCGCCGAGTAATTAATTGGCTCACGCGCTGGCCCGAGAATTTCTTCCGATCGAACGGTAGAATACCTGCGAGGGTTATCACGCGGGCTGATAAATGGAACGCGGACGCGCGCAATCGCGCGCGCGGGGGCACCCACCACGAATTCCGTTCGGCGCGGTTAAAAAGTGCCAGCCGCAATCGAGGAAAGCCCACCCTTCTCCCCCCCCCCGTGGGTATTGTCTGGGCGACAGATTTCCATGCCCGTCGTATTTCCTCACGTTCTGTCCTTCCGTATTCCGCCTGTCCGTCTCCTGTTTACCGATGAATTATAGCTATTCCGAAAAAGAACTGTCGATACGCGTTTAATCGCCGAAGCGAAGTTTAGATTAATTGAGAAACCCCGCGCATATTTTTCACACTCAATTCTCGAAATAGAATAGAACCGAGAAATGTTGACGCAAAGATTAATTGTTTTAAACGATCGATCCGCGTATACCGCAAATTGCACGTGGCAATGAAAACGTTTAAAGTATTTGCATTCGCGCGGAAACGGTTGCGGTTGAGAAAAGCTTATACAGATTGCGTGACGACGCGCCAAACAGAATTCTTATAACACCGTGAATTTTTGTTAAAATAAATATTGGAAATTGAGGCAGCGAAATCGGCGAAGTATCGCGAAGCGAGGTAAGAAAACGATTTGCGTTTTTCTCAAGAAGGCACATATCTACATGACAAATATCCGACGGCGTTGCATCGCGGTTGCAAATATATTTCTAAATGCAACGCTAAAATAACGTACAACGTGAGAAACACTAAAGTGTCTGAAATTGCGCGCGAGGTTCTCTCTTTCTCTCTCTCAAACACTCCGGAACGTGTCTTCACGCGTGTAAGGCATTGCTGTCAGCACCGACCGTGTAATCCAGTGAGACACTTAAGTACCTTGTCGCCAAGTCTCTCAATCTCGGCTCGAATAGTTAGCCGTGCGTCCTCAGCGATTTCTCTCCCTTAACTTTCATCGCAGGGGACTCGCAGGGCGGCAGTTACATGTGTCTGTCGGCGCGAACAGTATGTCGGTTTCTCGATAATACGCCGAAATGACATGTGCAATGTTAACTGCGCGCGAGTTATGTGGAAAGGGTGGCAGGGACAAGTTTCGCACATGGGAATAAACAGCATATAAAGTATTTGATTTCTTACGCCCGGAATCCTCGTGACACACCGAGAAACTCAATAACGTACAAAAGATTTTTCCCTCCCGTGTTTTATCGCACTTCGCTGCAGATGTGCAACGACGGAGATAGAAAAAAAAGAAAAAAAAACGCGAGTGGAGAGTGTAATAGCGAGAATTAATAACTTCATCTCTGGCGCGCGGCATTACAGTAGTTAGAAAAAAGAAGGACGGGGGAGAGGGATCTCTTTTTCTTCGTGATCTCGATCGGAAGGATGATTCATGCGCCATCGCGCACGACTTCCTCCGAGTGCCTCCATTTTCTTCCATCTCATCCGCGTGGCTCTTCCGCCCCTTACCCTCGTCTCTCATTTCCATCGGAGGTCTTACGCCGCTCTCGCTTTCCACCGTCCTTCTTTTTTTTTTATTCTCTTTTTTTTTGCCCAACGAATTCAATTCTTGCCGTCGTAGTGCGGACGCACTTTCAATCTTCTCCGACTTTTGCCGACATCGGGTAGCATTCGCATATCGATTTCGATGCGCCAACACCCCCGAAAGCATTCGTTCTTTTCCCTTCAATATCACGCGCTCCCTACGTCGTTTTTGTCTGGATGCGTCCCTGCATATAATTCGCGCCGCGAACGGAGAAAGCATCGTCGTATCAATCTCTTCCACCCGACTTTGTACATTTTGCCGGAATTCGAAAATTATTATCGGAAGGCAAAGACAATGAAAGTCAAAATGGATCTAGAATTGATCAGCACTTCCCGTTTTTGTTCTTTAAAATCTAACAACTTTTATATTTAATGTATACTAATAATAAAAATACTATTAATATAAAAAGAGATGATTAATTGTAATTTTATTGTCAAGAATATTTTTGGGATAAGTAATTTTTTTTTTATCAATAGTGGTAGATGTAATAGAGACATTATCTATTGAATTTTTTTGCTCCAAGCTCTTATTTTCTACTTTTATACATGCACGTACGATAATTCCCTACAATCAACAGCAGTTTTACTTTACCCGGCAATCTTCTCGTTTCGTGGAATGAACGTGTTGATATCTTTAGATTAAAATTATAGTAGAATAGAGCAAATATTCGAAAGCACGTAGTCTGAGATTTATTTTATAGAATGCTTCGATTTAACTTTGATTTTATGTAAACTTTCTTTTTTTTTATATTTCGTAATCGTGCTTATATAAAAATTATTATCCAGTTAGAAACCGCAAAACAATTTAAATCTTATAATTTTTATACATTAGCATCTAAATCAATAAGATGATAGTACTGTAAATTATTTGTTTGCTAATATTTCTATGTTTCTTTAAATTCAGTACTTCTGTATTTTCATTTCAATTCATGAAATTTTTGTTAGTAGCCACCGAGCGTGACCAACTTGCAGAAATACCAATTTCAAAGAGCTTTTGTAAGCACGCACAGCTTCGATATAACGTCCGAGCGATTTTTCTCGAGAGAGTTGTAAAAGGAATTTCCGCGAAATCTTGTTTTAAAGTAAAAGAAAAGTTACTTTTAAAAGTCAGTCATTATGAAATAAAAAACCTCATTCTTTTCCCTTTATTTATCTTAAATTCTGATTTTGTTTATTTAGATGTTATTGTAATTCATATTGCAAAGCTAAATAAAAAAATATTCTCTTTAAAAAAAAAAAAGAAAAATAATTACACGTCTCTAGCAATAAATATGTAAAAAATATAATTATATTTTTTACAAAATATTTAATTATTTCTGATCAAAGTTGAATATTATTAATAATAATTGGAAAAATGCTTCGATTATATTTTTTCATCTAAATCGGGAAGCGTATCGTTTATGATATATAACCGTTTGCAAATGAGGCGATGATTTCCTAGACTTAATTCCGGCAAATTGCACAGTAACCAGCTTCGTGTAATAACGGACGAGACCTTAGCGGTGCCGGTTTCTGACGCGGTATGGGGGGATGAATGTGTGGTAATATGTCGCATCTAGTGCATGTGCACGAAAAGTTTTATCATTCAGCGAAGCATCGCCGAAATGGACGATGTAGGGCGAACCACCGATGAAATTTAATCAACGATACACTCTACCATTCCACGTTTCGCGGTTTACAAGTGCACAGATATCGAAGAGAATTGTTGTTTATGTTAGCAGAATAAAGCATTAGAGTATTCGCGAAGGTGTTATTAAACGTACGTGGCCCAATTTATACATATAAATCGCGTAAAATATAACTTAGTTATATTTTTTTGCGTCAAACCAGGGAAATTGTAAAGAAAGAAAAATTAAGTAAATATTAAATTAATACTTTTTATCCTTTTGTAAAATAATAAAAAAAAACACGATTAGATATATTTTTAAATAAAATGAGTCTGTATAAATTGAGCCTGAAACCTTTAATACCTTCAAAATCTGTGTAATCTCTGCAGAAAATCGTTCGCGTTTATTTTTGCGAGTAAAGCTAAAGCTGTGGATTCAATAGCTTTGTAAAGGTCAGGATGGGTGTAAAACAAATCAATCCTATGGTAGAGGTAATTTTTTTTGTTTTAACAATAAATATTGTCGGAATGCGGAAGAAACTGTGAAACAAAACGAAACGAAATTGCCTGCACCAATACGACGCCCAACGTTCGAATTCGAAAGAGCGATTCCAAGGATTCTAATAGAGATCTTTAGCTTTACCGGTCCTCACTTCGATTTAATTGACTATGTCTCGGTAGGATTATCCGTAGGATTTCGGTTCGTCCGCTTAATCTGCACATTAAAGTCGATCCGAGTTCATCTCGTGAGCGACATTGATATAAAATTTACACGGAACTGCGGTTTGTAGATATTTTCATTACGAGTAAAACGGATTAACGATATGAAGACAATCATTATAGTGCTACTTAATCGTCCCTCTATTAAGTAATCTTTTTAAATTAATTTTATTTAACGTTTCTATATGTTTAATTAATTTTTATTATTTTTATTTAATTATGTGTATTTAATTATGCGCATTTTCCTATGACGAAACGTATAAAATCGTAACGCATGCATGGAAAAAAATAATGTCGACTCACCGGTTCGATGCGCAGCAGCGGAGTTTGCATGACGATAATCTGTAACATAAAAATAAAAAATTTATAAAAAAAACGTTTAACATATTGTTCATTATTAAAAAAAAAAAAAATTATATTTGCGTGACTCTAATAAATTTTCAACTTGTATAATTAAAAACAAACTTATCTATTATTAATTAAAAGAAAGATTTGTAAAAGATTAAGCCTTTGTAAAATTTAACATTTTTCTCTACTAATTATTTAATTCTATTATTTTTAATTAATAGCAAGATAACAAAGCAAGCACGATAAATAACAAAAACTTTTAATGCTATGTAAATAAAAATGATTCTCACCCTTGGGTTGCTCCGCTGAAGCAGGAGCCTCCCCGAGGCCTCCTCCTCCTCTCAGATGGGACGTGACGAGCCCTCCTTCCGCGCACTGGAAACTCGCGAACGCGTCCGGGTGAAGCTACAATCGCGAAAATTACTTGACAAATTTTTCGACACTCCCGAATAGAAAATAATCGTAAAAAAACGCCCGGTAACTGTCGGCAGCCCCGAACGACCGACGAACTGGCTGCGGTTCGTATAAATACTTATATCGGCGATAACGGCGCGGTAATATCTGCAACAGAAAAAAAATACCAAATGGAAATTAGTGACAATGTATAAATTAAATCAGTTAAGAAAAAAAAATTCTTTACGCGTTTTATTAATTTTACGTAAAGGCAAAGTGATTTTTACCTTCGAGTTGTTGCGTCGACGCCCGATGCCTTTCCGAGGCCTCCTCCTCCTCTCAGGATGTCGGGGATGTAGAGCACACCAAGATCCTGTAACACAAAAATGAATATTAAATTGTAGGAGCGTTCACATTAATATTCATTGAAAAATTATTATCAGAGAAATAATAGAAATAATTCTTACCGTGGAGCTGCTCCGGCGACGCCCGATGCCTTTCCGAGGCCTCCTCCTCCTCTCAGAATGTCTCGAATGGCACGCGGTACTTCGGCTTCTCCTCATCTGAAACAGGAACGAGACCAAAGATTATTAAAATGACGATATTTCTCGGTGTGTCCTAACCGCGTGCTCGACCGGCAGCCAGAGCGCTCAAGGTTATCACGTGTATATTACGCGATGTTTTGTGTCGCGACCGCTGCTCAATCTCGCCCGCTTCACACCTTTACGCGTCGCACAATGGAATTTATATACCGATTCGGATTGCTCGGAGCTTGACCCGAAGAGGGTCTACAGCGATCGTACGACGAGTTAAAGCCCTGCTCCGGTGATATGCGTAGCTACTTAACGCGTATAACACTTAAATGGGGATTGGACTTACTTTAAAGGGACGGGAACTGTTCGCCCGTATTCTCCGTATGAAGAGAAGGGTGGAAGATGCAATTCGTGCCGGGATACGTCTCCGTAGAACGAATTATCACCTCACTTCCGGTGCGACCGCGTGCTCTTTTAACTATACGTGCTGCGTGGTCTACCTGTGCCGGATGAGTGTGTATGGGTGGGGGAAGTCACGTACGTGCGAGCGGTAGGCGGCTCGAGCTCACCGCTAGCCGCCTACCGCTCGCATCCCCACCACCTACCTCCCTACCTGTCCTCCCCCCGCGCTCCCCTTGTACGTCTCGCAATATAGATACGCTGATTCAATTTAATGTATCATAAATTTATAATCGATAAATACGCCGCGGTGTTAGTCGACTACAGCAATCATTTATAGTTTCCGTAATTAGCTTTAAAAAATTAATATAATTATTGTCCGAATGTATATTTAAATTAAATTGTAATTAAATAAAAAACGAAAGGTGATTAAAGTATCATATAAAATACGTACTATGGTAACCCGATGTGAAACAGAGGTAATATCGGGTATCACCACTATCAAGGATTAACGAGTGAGGGTCGATATTAGAAGAAAGCCGGCCAACAGAAGAAGAATTATTTTATAAGACAGCAAAGAACGGTTGCGGAATAAAAGTAGTAGATTAACGTACGAGAAACAAGCTTATTATATGTATAGTACCCTACTTAAAAAAAAAAGTATTACACGTATAATACGTATTACCGAAAATCATTAAATATAAAACAATTCTCTTTAACGTGAAAAAAAAAAATCGAGAGTAAATAACGCGCGATTTGTAATATCTAGTAATATAATATCCATACGTTAGATTCAACATATATTAAATTTTCTGCAGCAACAGAATTAAGTAATCCTAATATAACGACATATAATTATACGTCAAGTACTAATAATTTACCGCAATTAATTCTGAATTATTATTAAGCTCACGATGCCTACTAACGTTAGTTAAATGCAAATGTTCTCGTATAAAGCCTGCGTTTGACACACCCTTTATTTTAGACGCAAGCGTGGAAGCGCAAGATGTCAGACACGTTCAATCATCCGCGGACATTAACCCCCGGACTGCCGGTTCACGGTTGTTGCACCTCGCAATTCGTTGCACCGGGAGCGCCCTATCACATGTAACGTTACAGACACGCGATGCATTTTATGAATGAAGCCAGCTCGTACAGGTTTATGCGGGGCCCCCCCGACTAAAGCTATGGCCTTCGTGGAGAAAAGTACACGATTCACTTGAAACGACGGTTCTCTTTCTTTCTCTCTTTTACGACTGCACCCAACTACGTTATTGACTTTTGCCCGCCCATCCGAAAGCTATTCCGCATTGTTTCTCCAAGCATTTTCGTGAGAGCGATTCTTGTAATATTTACGTTTCCTTGCAACGACACCCTTGGTTCGTGAGTGACAGTTTCAAGCGTCATCTTCGAGATAACAGCCGAAAAAAAAAAATGAGTAAGCTCACTCAAAGAAAAGTTTTATGACAGAATTTATACTTCTCAAACCTGAGCGTTATATAGCGAGATTAAACGTAACAAACTATACAAGCACTCGATAAGCAAGACATACATAAATCGAATAAAAAAAAAAAGAAAAAACTATGTTGCATTAAATCGTTTTTCGTCATATAAGAAAATTAAATAATTATAGAACACACAAAATATTAAACTGCAAAATTGATTATCTCTACAATAAGCTTTCTCATTTTTTATCAATTATTATTTCGTAAAAAATTGCACAATCGCCATATAAAATTTTAAGCGATTATCGCGCTAAAATCAATTTTATCGCATTAATACTTAATTACTGTTTTGAAATCGATTACGGCGGTGAACTTTAACGGGAGCAGCCTGTAATAGGCGATGCAAACGAGCAATTTCGAGGCGACCGGCGTGGAAAGGAAATTCATTAGCACGCTCGCGCCTTTAAGGCGAGCTCTTCATGCGAGCTTCTCGAACCTTAAGAGATTCGATCCCGCCCGGCCTTGTCGTTCAAGTTCGCGTCTTGTAATACTATTACGAGGTATGCCTTGGGATTATTCGATCGAGAATTCACGATGCGTTTTAACGCTCGTAAAAGGAAGAGCGTTTGACAACACGAAGTTTACGATGGTATGCTTCTTATGGCGGTAATAGGATGAAGGCAGGGAATTAGTGAGAGAGGAGGGAAACGATGGTGAAATAAACACCACGGGCACGTGTATGTAGTGCAGCCGCGCGTGCACCAAGGGTGCTCTCCCTTGTATTCACGCTAGCGTGAGCATGCACGCATTGCTTGAGGTGATCGTGCACGAGATTGAACGAGGAATTAGGATGGGCAGAAGGAAGCCGATTTCCATGCGGATGGTTCCCACACACGTCGCACACACGCATGTTTTCTGTACACATTCATGTTCCACGGGCACCCTCCACCCTCCGCCCTACGTTATACAATATCTTTGTCGTGGTTTCTTAGTGGTGGTTCGGTAACATAACTATATTTAGTTTCGAAAAGGCCAATTACGCCGGATATTAATGGCTCTAATTATTATATATTTAAATAACTTGCCTAGGTAATAAAATATTTTTATGTAATTTAAAACGGGCTCTCTATATTTTAATTTTGATTCAAATGAAAATTATTTATCGGCATAAGAAAATATGTAATTCTTTGCGAAAGATAATAATTATAAAAAGAAAATTCTATTGCGTACTATATTAATTAACAGACGTTTTTGAAAATCTTTTTTTTTTATTAAATACTATGTAAATAATAGAATTAAAAAATATAATTATTTAGCCTTTATTGTTTATATTACGCTTGCTACTGTAATCTCTCTGTTTTCTTCTCTGTCTCTCATTGTTCCTCACCCTTTACCGTCTCCACGAACTTTCGCAAGCCACGAATTTCGCCCCAGCGGCATAAGCAAATAATGTGTTTATGCATTTGCATGATGCTTCCGTAACGTGAACTACCCCAGCAAAGCTCGTTGCGCAGAACGGCGAGGTACGAGACGAGGCGTATTTGTAATCCGAAACCGCCGACTCCCGGTCGGCACCCAACGCCGGAATGGATTTTACGTCCATGGAACGCGCGATTACACGTCGTTGCGAAATTAATAGGCATGCATTCGAACGCAAATGCGCTTCGGCGTCCATTACCGGTATTCCATATTTTTTTTTTTTTCCTTTTCTTCCTAACTTGTTTTTCAATCGGACGTGCGTACCAACGAAAAATATTCAGGTTAAAAAGATTACCGACAAATATTTTTACAGGGAAAAATTTACATGATGAGATACGATGTTAAAACGTGTTAAACAATGTGTGAAAAATATTTTATAAAAATTAATTGAATGCGCGCAGGAAAATTATTATGCCACGTTTAAAACGATTTGTTGTTACATGATGCAGGGATGTTCGATACCGATTTTCCACGTGGACGCTTTATTTCTATCGGGGTTGTTTGTTATTTGAATAAATCTCTGGCAATTTATTTTCTTAACTACGACGGAAAGTGATTTATTAAAATAATTTTTTGTCAGTTAAGAAAAAAAAAAAATTCCATGCTAAAGTAGTTAATGCATTATGTATACGAGTAAAATGTGGTGTCGCAAAGTCATCGGACTTATAAAATGCTGTAATAGTTTTTTAAGCATCATGCATTAATCATATGTAAATAGAGCGATGATTGAAAGATAACGCCAGCGTACTGTATTACGACGGTGTATACGTCTACCTATACTACTGCGCAACGAACACGCTACTTTCTGATCAATTTTTAATTAATCAATTACATGTATCAATTATTTACATATCGTATATAAAAACGTATTAAAAAAAAAATGTAATAAACCTTACTATTCTTAAAATTTTGTTTTTTTTTAATATTTTGCAAACTAGGTATTTTGAGCAGAAGATAAATTAGCGTAACATCGAACTCATCTATCTTAATGAAATGCACCACTATTTCTAGTAACGGGATCTTGGGATTATTGTTATTATCGTCTTTAACATCGTCATCGGCGTCATTACCCGTAAGCGTGAATCGCTTAGCTTAACAGCAACATACAACCTTTCTCACGCGATCTTTGACTTCAATCTTGCGAGCGGATTGTCACGCAGATTAAATTATACATATAAGCAAAACGGCGAGCGCAACGTTAAAGAGTGAAATGATGGGTTTTTTTATTTTTATTTCTAACGCAATCTAAATTAATGTTTTCTAATGACGTGACATGATAGTAATCTTTTATTTATTCATTTGTAGCTGTTGTCTTGGAAAATAACTGTTTATCTTTTAACTGAGAATTACGGTCCATTAGTTTTACAATTTTAACTCGGGTCGTACCGTCAACGTCGAATGTAACATTCTGCTTCAAATCTGACGACAAGCTTGCACGTAAAGTGCAAAAAAAGATCGACTTGCATATGCAGCACGTGCAAACGAAATCGTCTACTAGCGTCACTCTTACTAATGGAACTGGCAAAACACGAAAACGTTCATAATGCAAGGCTAGTTCCGTAAAATGCTTAACAGCAAATGAAACATAATCGACCAGAAAAAGAAAGTTGATTTGAGTATTAGATATTGAGACATTGCGTTTTTCTTTTTTTTTTTTTACCTAAGACATTGTATTTTAAATAAAAAAAAATGTTTTCAACCTGCAAAGTTGTACTTAAAAGACGTTTAAAGATTTTTACTCAAGTAGAAGCTATATGTTCGTCTTTTATAATCTACGGACAACAAAATCCCAAGTGTACGTCACAGATTGCGAAATTGCATGTCTTTCAAAAGATTACAGGAGTCTTTTTCGGTATAAGTTAGCGTGCCACCTTCATGTGCTTTCGCGTGCGAGTATTATATCTCACGACAGAGTTTAATGAGGTCCTCCCTGCAAGCGAGATGTAAATTTTACTTCAGTTTTAACAGCCCGATACGGAAATTACCTTTAATATTTTTTATCTTTTTATTTTACAACATAATTAATTCAATGGTTTCATTTCAGCATATCAAACGCACTCATGTACATTTAAATAAAGTCGAAAAAGAAAAAAAAATATATATATGTACATACATATCGCTTGCAGAAAATTTTTATTAATTTTATTTGATTGTATCTTCTTTTTCCCCAGTTTCAAATTTAAATAGAGTATACACGCGTTAATAATTAGATATATTGTAACTACGTAATTAAAACAGACTGCCAGTTACGCAGTTTTTTCAAGAATATACTGAAATATCGTTCGCTCGCCGATAAAAACTTCTACATTCTTCTACTCCCCGTGAGAATGGACGGATTGCGAGCAAATTTCATAGCTGCCACGTGCATTCCCATTCTCAGTATATGCATGCGTGAACCTACCGAGCCTATAAGCCTTGTGCAAATGCGAATACACGCGCGTGTCAATGTGCATAACACTTGGTATTACTGCACATCAGTGGTGCGGCGTGACTGCGCATCCGTTTGCTTAGCCACGACTGTTAATTTCGATGGCATATTGAGCATATTTGAGCGTGTATACGGTGTCTACCGTCCAACGTTAAATGATTGGCCAATCCGAGAGGTTAAACATTGACTCTGTCGCGGGTATCCGTACATACAGTCGTTGATGCCATCTTCCTTCAGCCTTTTCTCTCTCTCTTTCTCTCTTATAACGTCACGCACGAAAGTGATTGTCGAAGTAATTATTACAGCATTTATAATATTATTTACTTTATCTGCGAGTGGTCGTATAAAAATTCTGTACGTAGCCTATCGAGCTAAATGAATGCCTACCACTGTCTTACGGCTAAATGCTGTTATTCCCGAGTCTTTATTTTCTCAGAGCCTTAATAAAAAAAACTCCGCGAACGGCAGTGAATCACGAAAGTTTGGGTAAAAAGGAAGAAGTCTCGACTGTTAAATTACGTAAAATTACATACGGCCATCCGTGTGCCTTTTTGCCGCGCGCCCTATCCCTTCGAATTGTCGTCAATCCTTTTATTACCTTCACCACGAGTGCGGAAGCCCTCGAAGAGTTATAATTGCCGGCGGGCAAACGCGGAAAATCGCTGTCTTCGCTGCCCACCGTGAGCTTTTTCACGATCGGTAAAACTTATCGCTCGTTATTACTTGCATTCCACCGCTTGAACCGTAATTAGACCAGATGCTTCAAGAATTACGGCGGTTCGATGTCCGAGAATGCGTCAGAAATGCTCTTTCCGCGTGATTGAAAATTGTTTTAACGCGTAAATATCAAATATTCAAAGTAGCGTTATTATAAAATATGAAACTGCTTTATGTTTGAAACAGTTTCATTAATTCTATATTATTGCAAGATTAAAGCAAAATACATATTTTATCAATTTTATAATATCGAAATTAACAATTGTATAATATTAGCAATAATATCATCAATAATGAAAATTAATATTAATAATAATAAAATAATGAATTTGCACAAAGGGTCAATTTATGACGACTAATAAATTTTTTTTTTTGGTTACAAAAATATCAAGAAATAAATTTTAACGCTCTTTGGTATTTCGACACCTGATGGCAAACAATTTAATTTGCAGTTTGCGGTATGCGCGTACGTTGCACAAAACGTTTATTGAAACTCAAGATTTCATTAGTAAAAGAGTAAAATTGTCAAAGCCATTAGCTTAATGCCGAACTCGGGCTTCGAGTGATCCCCATAATTGAATCGCGTGCGCGTGAATACCTTTATATCGAGTGTGTCTTCGAACTTATCGTTATAATTAAATCGAACAGGTTGCTTTTACACCTACACTTAGCCGAGGGCTAATTTCCTCGCGGATTAAGATGGTACAATTTTGATTTCCAGTAATTTTATGTTAAATAATGCGATGGTCTGTAATCTAATAGATGACCGATATTCAAATTGAGCGTTAGCATTAATTAATCGTATCATCCGGCAATCTCATCAGACATCTCATTAAATTTGTTCTTTATAAGCGCTATTCAATATGCATGAATATTCGTTAATAAAGCTATCAATAACGTGCAAATTAAAGTGATTTAGACTTGTTACGCTCGATTTAAGTGCGTTTAAATGCAATTGATACGCCTCTCCTGAGATATTTGAGATATTCATATAAATTAGACATTAAATTAAATTACGCTTTTATAAACGTAGTGCTACGTTGTTGTTTTCAAAGTCGTATGGAGTTGTCTCCTTTAAAATTTTTGTTACGAAGCGAATATATTATTTTCAAAGAATAATCTCGTATATAACGTCATGTCTGCCTCGTGAAAAATTACGCGAAAGGCTACATATGAAAAGGGCTTGTGTATTCTCAAAATAGCCTGTCATTGAGCTTCATCGCCCACAGAAGAAAACTCGCGTCGAGCGCGAGAGGTGTACACCCTTCGACGAGGTCATTCGCGCATGTAGTACATACAATGGCTATACATGTAAAGAAAGTATATCATGACTTGTAGGTAGACTTTAATGTCCTGCGGTAATTGAACTCTCGCACGTCTCGTGTATTTTTTTTTTCTTTTTTTAAGTGTAGATATAAATAAAAATTATTAAGTTATAAAAATATGTTTAGCTCGCATAACAAATTATTCTGTATTATTTTTTCCAGAGCACACTTGCAAAGACTTTCGATGCACTCAGAATGAATTTTGCATCGAGACGGATCTCCTTTGTGATGGCGTGAATCATTGTGGCGATGGATCTGACGAGGCTACTTCCACCCTTTGTGCCAGTAAGTTTTACAAGTTTGTTATTCCCTACACCTTTTTTTATTCCCTAAACCTTTATTATTCCGTAAACCTGATTTTTAATAGTTTTAAACGCAAAATAATGTAATGTAAGTTCTAAACTTGGGTCTTGGACTTTATTTTTGTTGAAATTATTTAAAATTAAAATACCAGAAAAATATTAAAAATTGTATACTCTCCTTTTCTCTTTGAAACGTCGTTGATTACGTTGTAAACTATTATTTTGAACGTTAGTAATTAACACTGCAGACGATAATAATGTGGTAGTTAACATGAAATCAATATGGTCGTCATCAAGCTGTACGATGCATCAAGTAACTATTTGTATTTTTTGAGACACGCTATATTTAATGAGCAAAGTAATTTAGATCGCGAAGATATAATCTCGTATGACTTAGTAGAGTTAGTCATGCGTTCGAATATCAAAAAGATAATAAAAGCAAAAAGTGTAAATTAGAAAAATATTTTACCGGCAAAAGTTAACTGTAAATAAATTAAATCGTAATAAAACGGTTGAAATGAGATAAATTTGCGTAGTCTATAAATGTGATGTATAATTCATGCGAGCTCACGAGTATAAAAGCATACAGAAGTTTTATAAAATATGATATGCGAGTGTTGTATGTGGGTAATAATATTACTTATTAAATTTCGCGTAATTTGTGGAAAACCCAGATTTAATTTCTCCAATTATAAATAAACTCAGAGCTTCTATATATACTTTTTTTTTATTTTCCCAATAATTACGGCCACACCCCCGATGATTCGTCAAATGTTTTAGAACGTAATGATTTTCCCGGCTTTTGCCTGTGCGTGAAATTCGTTACTATTTCGTGGGAAATGGTTACAAATACGTGCGAGCCAAATTTACATAACATTTATGTTAATGATTGAAAGTACGCGTGCGTCGACATCTGAAGAGACTAATTGCCACGTATTCATTACATATCCAAGAGTAACTCGCAATAACGGTGGAGTAAATTACTAACTTGTCGCATAATGCTTGGGCTCGCAGGAATTTAGCATATTCTACTGATATTTTGTTAATATCCCATATTCCTGTTATAATTTCCGATTTCAATTAACAAACAATTAATTTCTACTATTTCGCGATCACACAACGAGCAATATCACGTACACGACGTATGAAAAAATGCATTTGGATATCAAATAATTTTTTAAATACCATGCAGTTATATTAAAAGGTGTAGTGTAACAACTTCGCTACAATTTCGTAACAATTCTGAAAATTTTCACGTGGTTCATTATTTATGTATGTATAGTTTCCTCTATTACTTTATGCATCGTACGTTGCAAGCAACCACTACCGTTTACTTTACCATTATCGTAACGATCATCGATTCGTTCAAAAATTAATGTTGGCCGTAAAGTTTTTTATTACTCGCGTTATTTACGGATATCGTGGCCTATAACGGTAAAACGTGAAGTACATGTTACAATATCGATTTCCTGATTCGACGAAAGTACACGTGTGTCACGTCAAATTTTTAAATACGTTTAATTATCAGGCATTTTTGCGCTTCTACAAGAAGTTTGCCCCACGATTTCTTTTTTTTTTCTTTTCTTTTTTAATCGTCTTTATGCAGTCTTTATACAATATCGTTTATTATAAGATTCTCTTTTAATAAAAGTTAATGAAAATTGGAACAGTATATACGTATATACTTCAAGCAATGTTAAGGAACAACTTTAATTTTACAATTTTCTAATTAATCTCTTTTCATTGCAACTTTAGATTCCGAGACATCGACGATCCTAGGCATGCAGACTACTTGGTTCGCCGTCGCCCTTGTTTTTCTGATACTCAGCATGGGCGGCCTGGTTACGGCGGCGGTTCTCTGCTTTTGCAGGCAGCGTGTTCCTACCCCGAGGCACCCCCATAACGCGCACAATGCTCAGTCTCATCCCCCAGTCAGCTTCCCATGTGAGTCACAAAAAACCTCCCTTACACGTACACGATCGATTCGCGTCGTTGTCGCTGTCGTTGCAACCGCTCGTAGCCGATGCAACCTTGCTACGGTTAGCCAGTTCGTTTTCTTTGTGGTTTTACTTTACGTACTATTGCTTCAAAACACGAGGATACTTTCCCTCTCGCAACGGATTGCGTAACTTTATTACTCTAAAATCTCTAAATAACTGTACTTAACGATACGATCGCGTTAAAAGATGTAAAAATAATTTTTGTTACGCGAATGACCAATGTCGATGATTGTTATTAATTGCAAAATACTAAAAGACTTTTTTACGTTTAATACGGATATTGCGTGCATCAATTTTGAGAAATGTAATGATTACCGCGATAAAATAATCAACTTCAAAAATTTAAAAAAAAAAGAAAAAAAAACGAAATATTCATATACGCGTAAATGTATTTTAAATTAATTTTTTATATACGAGTAACTTCTTTTCTCTCAGTGAGCTATCTTTAATAATAAAACACGAGTAATTCAAGTAACTGAGTTTGAACATTTACAAAATAATCTGCAAACTATTTTCGCTAAACGGTTATGAATTTTAAAGTTAAATTATATACAATCGTGTTACGTGTATATTTATTTTCATATAAAATATTTAATTATGAAAATTCAGTTTACGTGGCACGGATTACATTAATAGTTATGAAAATTAATTAATTTTCATCTGAATATGTTAGCAAGCGCATTTAGCCGATTTGCTACAAAGTTGTGCCCTGCACGGGTCGAGCCAATGATCAAAGGACGCACGCGTTCGCGATTACGGTATAAAATATTCATTTATTTATACTATCGCAGGCGCTGTGTATGTGCACATCAGAGCACCATTATGTCTCACATCATTATGCAGAAAAGAGGTCATAAACGCCGGCCAGTGCATTGTACCATTGATCAGTTTAATACAAAGTATTGCGCACCTGACAACATATTTCTTTTTTTTCGAAAAATAATACATCAATGTGAGCCTAATTAATCACGAATCAGATATCAATATCGATTTTTCATAAAGAAATGAAAGAAAGATTTCACCGGGATGTGATCCATTGATTTCCTAATTCCATATTAGCTCGCAAACATATAAAGCGACGCGGATCTAAATTCTTGAGCGTATTACGCATTAATTAATACATAATATATGTTTATCTATCAATGTGTTTGTGGATTAGTGAATTACATATAATAATGACCCGGATTCAGAATTATTACAATATTATTACAATTACGAAATATTACATAATCATGCACCGTCATTTCGTATCGCGTGCTGATACTCGATTATGCTGATCTCATTCGGACACTCCATGTGTAGTGTTTACTTTTCATTTGATTGCATACCGGTTTACCTCGCACTTCTCCACGTCATCTCGTTTCATGACGACGATTCTAATTAATTAATTTAATTAGATTTGACAGAGACACTCGGCGATCCGTCAATCATACGTCATTCGCGATTGAGAATTACATTTATTTATGAACGAGAAGTTAAATAACAGTCGCGGTTACTCGCGATCGCTTTGTCGACCTCGTCATTTACACGAGTAGATGCTCTCGTAAACTTTTTGAAATTACATCGCTGTAACGGTGAAATTTTTCTCCTTTGTGATTCATATTTGAACAATGCCTTTTCACAAGAAGAATTTAATCGCGTAAATTGTGACTTGATTGTTTTACCGACACTTTACCTTTCTACTCGAGTTTAATATTCTAGAGTTTTTTATTATTATTTTTTATTTTAATTTTTTTTTCTTTTTTCTACTGCATAAGATTGCTCTTTTAACGAAGGCAGGCCTTCTTCATCTTTACGCGAGCCTTCAGGCGTACACGTATAAATAAAACACGTAATGAGGACAAACATCTCATGAGGTGAATTCGTGACATCGTTACTCGAACTCGCGACCTTTCAATTCAGAACAAAGCCAGCCTAAATATCTGCGGTCGGCGCTAAATTAATCAGGAGCCATCGTCGCGATTGAATCCCACTCGCTGCTATAATTAAGCAGCGAGATGATCGATAGACCATTGCGATATTCCGCCGCTTACAACGGCATCCGTTATTTATTTACGCGTAACTGCTATTGCATATCGGCGGCTGCGACGGTACAACGAAATTAGAGAACGGAAACAGATGAAAAAAAAAAATAAAAAAAAGGAGAGAGAGAGAGAGAGAAAAAGAGAAAGAGAGAGAAGTGGGAGAGGGCAAACGCTGAACAAAACGCACGTTGGTGTTTTCATTAAGCGATCGATCGCCATACTACCGTTCGGTCCACTCGCGCTCGTTTTATAATATCGTTTGGCTTTCTGTGATTTCAATCGGCTAGCATTTCTAGCGCACGGTATCGCGCTGTTTGCCGCAATTCCATCGATGTATCGCTGTTGTTTTTTGGCCCCACGGTAATCGATAGCAAATAACGCGTGCCTCGCGGCTTGTTCGTTCCTGTTTGTTTATTGCTATTACTAACTGCGAGAAAGAGAAAGGTCGCGTGGGAGAGGCGAAGGAAGGGAACGAGAACGAGAGTGGTGCTCGCACGCTCGCGTTTAAATTAGTTTAATATACGAGAGTTGGGATTCTATCTCTGCCACTCTGACTGGGGGGCGGGCGTCGCGCGCGCAATGCCGCGCACTGGAAATTCGATTATCCGAAACAAATGGCAGACGAGCACGACGGATAATTAATTCCCGGAGAAACGCGCCCTTTTGGCTGACTAATGGAACAACGTCTGTCTCCGCGCGCTCGGCTTTGCACACGGGCAATACGAGCCAATGCGTTAAGTGATACGTTTCGGCAGATTATTGACGTGCAGACTATCGGCGATGCCGCGCTCAAATACGTGTTAAGCATCGAGTCTAAGCAAACAAGCGCGGACGAGTGCGAATGAACAATTTACTTCATTAAATTGATTCGGTGTCAATCACACTCGTCCAGGTAAATTCATTCAAAATTATTTCGCTCTTATTCCGTTCTAAATCTAACTTTATATAAATAGTAATTTTTGCATTCAGTTTTATATAGTATAATATGCTTTATTAAATCACGTCTAATTTAATTGTAAATTAAATTGACTTCAGAAGAAAATCAATTATCTAAAAAAAAAAAAAAAAACCTTAATTGCGACATATTTTTAAAACTTTGCACGTTGCTTTTGAGTTTAAATTTTCAAGAATTCTATTTAACAAAATGTAGAACTCCGATCCTGATTTATACAAAAGTGTCATTAATTTTGATGTAACGTGGAAAATTAGTATTTCTGTGTTATCATGTCATGTATCATATATTTAGTTAAAAAAAAAACGTTACTCGAAATGTATCTAAAATTCTGAATCGTTGGAACAGAGCCAAAACTCTATCAATTATATCGAAATTCTGAAAATAGGGAGTTATCTTCACAAAGATAAAGTTACACGAGCGCAGAAGACCACTAGCTACGTCGTCGCTCCGATTTAATGGAGCGCGTCGGCTTGATAACACGACCTTCGCTTGCGTACTGCAAGATTTATTAGTGACGCACATAACAGAAACTTTTTGCAATAACGTGTTTCGAATATGGTAAACCCTAACAGCCCTAAGTCGCGCTTACGACGGATTTGACAGAAGAAACGTTAATTTATAATCGTGCACCTCAATGTTTGCGTAGCCAAATATTCAATCATAAACGCTTTTTAATTTCTGTGCTCTCCTTCTTATGTTTAATCTATCGATAAAATAACTTTTTCCAAAGAGGAATTTATGTTCTATTCCGGAAATTAGAGAAAGTATAGTAGCGAAAGAACTTATTTACACATGTACCGATGTATGCGCCGATACCACGTCAGTTTCTTGTAAAATAAATGTCGATATCTCATATCTTAACTAAAAAGTTATGCATGTGCACTCTTGATATTTTACTATCTCGGGAATACAGAGAAAAATGTAGAATAAATGGAGGTAAAAGATATATCATTGGAGCTTTGGCTTTGGTCCAAAAAGGACTCGACAACTTCGTCGATGGTGTTCAGACTCGCTGAGAAAATAGAAAAATACGCTACCTCGTTCGCTATTCCGCGCGACTCTCGTTTACGTATCGTTTCAATAATAAATAGTTACAAAACAGTTCATAATTGAATATATTCGGGAATGAAACGGGGAAAACAAAATATGTAACGTAACTGTGAAAATAATATAATTAATTAATAATACTTAAAGTTTGGAATGATAAAACGCGAAGACGAGCAATCAATTAGAGTATTACGGAGAATTATTAAAGTTTTTTAAACTGCTATTATTATTATTAATGAACGTCGAGATATTATAATTAACACGTTATCGAAAATGACGTTTGTGTTCACTGACAAACCGACGAGATTAATTCATTGAGTGATAAAGCCGCGCTCATGCAATTATTGCAACTATATACGATATAATGTCTATTTCGAGTGTGGGCAATGTACTTTCGAATGAACCGAATTCGATCGCTAATATATGTATAAACCACATAAGCTAATTTAGGTATTTCCGCTTATGCTATTGATTTCACCGTTCGTCTATGTAACACGGATTCCACTCTTAAAATGGAGATTGCAGTATGATTGCCTGATAGGCCGCGCGCCACAAATTGAGGTAGACTGTACTCAATATCGATTTTCTTTGAAAATTCAGTATATATAATACGATTAACGGAGATCTACGGTAATTGCAATTTTAACCGTAATTAAGCAAAGCGTGGAAAAATTGAAATGAGCGCTACTATGCAATACATAAATATTATTGACATTATTGAAACTCGTATTTTGAAATTATGATGTTTCATTAAACTTTTATACCGCATTAATTATGATTAATATGCATTTGTAGATGTTTTCCTTTTTTTTTTATTCCGCGACGCAATTGTGATAAAACACAATAATTTTAATTATCAATTGCTTGTATACGAATCGTAACAACATAACGATATTAATGTGCAGTTATTAATTATTTCATATACGTAAGTTTACTTTTTAAAATTCGATATCGAAAAGGTATTATTACGATTTATTTTACAATTATGCTACCACGGGAATAAAATATTTGTTAAAGAAATTAATAATTTAATTTAATCAACGACACGCTCGACGAGATTAGATTAAAGAGTTAAGTTTATGAGATGCCACCACGATTAATTAAAAGCAAAAAATTAAAGAAGAATAAAAAGAGGAATAAACTCGAATATCAAACACATTTTATCATCCAAATATTCATATTTTCGGAACATGTTGAAGTACAGACTTTCCTTTGTATGCATGTAATGCTTGCTCTCTATTATGAAAAGAAACTACTGATCTATATTTAGAGACTTTTTACAAATGGTCGGGTATGTAGGAAAGCTGTACGTGAAATACGAATAAAAGCGTTTTTTACCTCCCTTTTAATTTGTTAGCTCATGCAAATAAGCTAGTTTCGCTTACGGCTAGGCTCAATAAAATCCTGCCGAAATGTAGGATTTTATATTTAATTAAAATATTCAAGTCTTTCGTAACTATCTATCGCGTTTACACGCGAATAAATTTATTCAGCCCTTTCTAATATTTATCTAATATCGAGCGAAATTTATATATGACGAATACACGTGGCCGCAACGTGGAATGGTTTCCGGCAAATACAAACGATCGGCAATATTGATAATTTAGGCGTTAATATACGCATAATTGGGACAGCTTTGAATCGACAAACGGCAACGACTGTAAAAGTGTTTTTGATTCACGATTAACATTCACATCCTGACCGGTCGCGAAAGTTTATTGATATGTTTGTAGGCTACGTGCCAACTCGAACGAAATTTCACCTTCTCACGCTTTATCGAAACGGAAGTAACGAACACTTTCACGAGCTCTTCCGAAACGCGCGGATCCTACACGGGGAGCCTCGCGCCGATCGATGATATTTTATTTTCAGGTAAGGAAATGGCACTTATTTCGAGCTTTGACGATATTTGGTAGTACAATCACGGTAATTATTCCGAACGAGACTCAAGCCGTAATAGGAAGTTAGCGCATTATTCAAAGCAGCTTTTGATGTCATTGATGTGAGTCACGCGATGCAGGGCACATGTTACCGCGTCCGTACTGTAAATCAACTTCTAATTACTTTAATCCGACATTAAAATCTCCGGACTTTCTTCTATCGTTAAAGCGTCATAACGATAAAATATATTTCTGCCGATATATCGAAAATTTTAATGATTTAAAGAAAGACGAACATCTTGAATATACTCAATTTGTTTTTTGAAAGACAAATACCGTTACAACACACATGCTGTTGCGTTATCTTTCGTATTCATCAGAGTGATAAATTCTAACTAGCCAATCTCGCATCTAAATATTTATCGATTCATCGCCATTGTCACGGTCATTTATCAACCCACGAGCTCCTACGCACTTGCACCACTTTACTAATTAGAGCGTCGCTACTATTTTATCGTGTTGTATCAGATATCAATAATAAATCAACAGTCAGTATCATTTCGACTGTGAAACAACTCGCTTGTAAGTTCCAGTAAAATATTCAGTGTGCTCTAACGCATCATCGGTTCGACCTAAGTGGAGTTGCATTAAGTTTTCGCAAACTAAGTGAGTCGTGAAAAGAATATAATAATTCTTTAAAAGAAAATAAAATAAAAAAAAAAGAATTTAATTTCTTAAATCGATAAATGTATCGTTATTAATTCTTTCTCGTAAAATAAAGCGACAAATATTAAATATAGAAATATTAATATTTTTTTATTACATAAAATAATACTTTCCGAAACTTCTTTTAATATTTTATTTTAACCCGCGCTGTTTTGTATCAGTTTATCATTATGAACACAAGTGTTCATTCAGAAAAGATAACTAAACTGTGAAGTGTTTATAAACGACTTTTCATCCGAAAAATCTTATGGAGATAAAAGTAAATTTCAAAAAGGCCTCTTAACCTGCGACTTTTATATTTTATTGGGCAAATCTAAAATTTATACTTCAAGCTGTAAGATTAAAAATTGTTTTAACTACATTTTACTGAAAATTGCGGCCCTTACTTTTCGCGACTCACTCTGCGCGCGCGCATCGATCCGTAACTTATCAAACATTCCTGTTAAAACGTCGCGTGTGGCGGTGCTCTTTAGGGATTCCAAGCTCGTCGAGACTCGTCCAGTACGTGCCGTTCGTCTATCGCGGAGTTTCGCCCGCGACAATCGACCAGTCGTTACGCCGATCAGTTCCCGCTAGGCGGTCGCCTGGATATATTCGCAGACGTGTCGTCTCACGATATCACGGTCAAGGTGGAGCTATCGACGGATCTAAGATGACGATCAGCAACCAGGCTGATGGTCCACCAACCTGGAGGATTCTCGCGATTTTTTTGTTAGCCTGCGAGCTCGCCGCAGCCGCGAATGTGCAGACGTTCGTTGTGAGCAACACCGAAAATAATCAGATCAACAGAGATTTCTTCGTGGGACCATGCTTGGTAAATACAAATCAGACCTGCCCCGACGAAGAAGTGACGTTCTTTCTTTATACCAAGCATAATCCGGAAGAAGGTCAGCAATTACTCGTAAACGATACCGGCTCGAATCTTGCCGATACTAATTTCGTCGCAGCGGCGCCTACTAAGATCATCGTGCACGGATACAATTCAGACATGCAGCTAAGCTACCTGGTTGATATTAGAAAGGAGTATTTAAATAGAGGGAACTACAATCTCATAGCACTCGATTGGCGTCGGCTCGCGACAGCGCCGTGTTACCCTGTGGCTGTCCACAACGTGCCTCACGTGGGCGACTGTTTGGCGCAGCTGGTCGATCGTCTAAGGGACTACGGTGCTGAGGATATCCACGTGATTGGCTTCAGTCTGGGCGCTCATGTACCGGCTTTCGCGGCCAATGCATTAAAACCGTACAAGCTACCGAGGATCACCGGTCTCGATCCGGCGATGCCGCTATTCGTTACGGTCAATAAAGACGAAAAGCTTGACGCTACCGACGCCGAATTCGTGGACGTGTTGCACACAAACGCCTTTATTCAAGGGAAAATCGAAGCTAGCGGCCACATCGACTTTTACATGAACGGCGGAGTTAATCAGCCCGGTTGCTGGGAGCACGGAAATCCATTCGGTTGCAACCATCACAGATCGGCCGAATATTTCGCCGAGTCGATCAACTCGAAAATCGGTTTTTGGGGCTGGCCTTGTTCTGGTTTCGTAGCTTATCTCTTAGGTCTTTGCCCGCCTAGATTTCCCGCGGTTCTGATGGGCGAGGATGTCAATAAGCAGTATCGGGGTTTTTATCTAGCAAAGACGAGAGCGCACAGCCCGTACGCGGACGGAATGTTCACGATGGAGGATTTTTACCAGCAGAATCTTTATCAGTGATCGCGATAGTATCTCGTAAGGAGATTTTCTTTTCGGCACGGAGAAAATATTACGACAACAAACTCCATGTACATCGATAAAACGCGAGAAGAAAGATATATTACTGCAAAAATGTAAAGGATACTCGTGTTAACACCACCTCGCGTGTCGGAAGATCGGGACGTCTCAATAGTGCCGAGTATTTTGTCGAGAAAATATTGTAAGTTATTCAAGTGTAGCGAACTTTAAGTAGAATATATTTAAAGACGCCTATCAGTATGAAATAAATATATATATATGTATATATTACGTAAATTTTTGCGTAGTACGTGCTTGAGACTTTAGAGTAACGTTACGTTATTTAAAAAAAGCCCTCTAGAAGATAATGATATTACTTGCTGAGAATAGATAGATATAAAATTTTACTTAGCGAAATATATAAATAAAAACTATTTATTACAATATAGTTACAATAAAACGCTACGTGAGAAAAAACGACAATTAAAGATACGAGACATAATCAATTTAGATAGCAGCCGGCAGAATGTATCAAAGTTGGATTAATTAAACGGGAAATTCTCATGAGACGGTTTAGCTTCGAAATACGTTATGTTACGAGTTCGCGAATTTAATACCCTACACGAAGATCTAGTAACATGCCAAGGTCAAATAACTACCTGGACCTGCTAATCGATATGTTACAAAACCATAGAAGTGGGCCAAACATGGTCGCGCTTGTACAATTTCTTATCGACTCAATGTACAGTATTCAAATAAAAAACTAGTTCATCCGTTCATCTATCTATCTTCCGCTTGTCTATCTATCAAGTTAGCCATTTGTTTCAATTGGTTCCCTTCCGACGTATTGTCGCGGTGACGACGTTATCAGGCTTTAATGTCGCTAAATTTACAGGCAGCGAATCTGACGTTTAATTTTCTCAATTAATATCTCGCCTCTGATTATTTATTACACTTTAATAACAAACAAATAACCGCGTTCCATATTAAAATACATTTAATATGTATATAAAATATTACAGTATACATATAAAATGTAATGAATTTTGAAATAAAATATCGGATTACTTGAGAATAATGTAATATATCGAGCGAAATTGTTTGTGCCATTTATGATTTTATCTTTCTATTTATGACTTTCGACGAGAGAATATACCTCCTATCAAGGAAATGATAGGTCTTGCTATGAAAGTCCGGAAGCCTTATCAACTGATCTTGTTGGATTCTCGAGAATTGATCTCAGGAGAATAGAATTTAATGCTAGTATACGTCATGAAAAACATTTCTCAAAAAATATCGCATAAATGGCTTCCCAATTATTTAACGTTAGTTCATTAAATAAAAAGTAAATTATATTTTACTGTTCCTGATAGAAGTAATTTCGTTAAGTTTAATTTTTTTATTTTTGTTACATTTTATGCTAATAATATTGATATAAATCGTTATGGTGCTAGTTTTTGACTAGAGTATTTTTTAATATAAAATATTTATTTTTATTCAAGAGTTATGTGTATTAAAAAAATAGAAACCAAATAAATTGTTTGACAAATTTAATGCAACGTATTATTTTAATACTGTTTGTACTTTTGCATTTTCCAGAAAATACAGGATTGTTAAAATTTTATATTATTTATTATACTAAAGCAAGATAAAATATTGTAATTTGTAATTCTATCGAACTCATAATTATACCTTTGTGATGGAAGCAAATTTTACACGATAATTTTCAAAAATGTTAACGCACTTTCACTCAATTAATTATAACAATTCGAAAACAATGTTTGATTGCTTTTAATTTTTAACAAGAATTATTCATTTTAAATTACTAAATATCGTTATAATTTTTCTTTCTATCACCTATTCTCTATCTAGATTACAGTTTTCAAAGAGCCGCATATAATAATGCGGTCCAATCAACTTAATCCGCGGTATCAAAGCATTTGGAATCCAAGCGGCCTGATTCGAATGTTAATGAATGCGAGGAGCACGTTCCTAGGGGTTTCGCGCGATTGTATCCAAACAATTCGTTAGTAACTAACGAGACCCTCGTTACCGGCTACGTGACGGCAAGAATGATTGGAGTAAAAAGCGCGAGACAGTGAGTGATCTCTCTCTCTTCCGAGTAAGCTCAATCATCATAGCTTAAAACCGAACGACAAATCCCATCTGCCTCAGCAACAGGTTGCACTCGACACTAATTTGCGAAATTGTCGCCGCGCGTCTGCCCAATTAAGACTCTTAAATCGACTTCGAACTAGTTTCTTCCGAATGCAAGATCGGCACGACCAGTGATACCGCGGACGACAAATCGTTACAAATAGAGTATACCGTTCTAGATACACGTTAATTGTTACATGTTATTTTAAACAATTGGTAAGTTATTCAGAAGTAGTCAAATTATTCTGGAGACTTGAAAGATAAGCATCTTCTTTAATAACGTTACGTAGTCCTGAATGTATCTTTCTTGTTCGAAAATTTAATTTCTACTTTTATCGAATGCATAAAGCGCGTCGAAATTTTGGTTTTGAAAAAAGAAAAGTTGAAATTGACCAAAGAATTGTCTGTCCTTCTATCCTTATCATTTACGAGCGGAAAAGTCGACTGATTATCATACTTCGCGAGCGAGCACCGGTGCTTGTATTAAAAGTTGCTGGAATAGTTGAGCGAAGCGTTTCCTCGAATACACAATTTAAACTTAAGCGGAAATGCACATCCTTACTAGCCACAATCTCGCATTCTTGCCATCGCAACGGATCGTCGAGGAAAGGGTTGATGGAAAGGGCTGATTCGCACTGGTCTCTCGCGCAAAGTGTGCAAGAATGCCAATCTCGGCAATAGAACGCGAGAAGTCTTCGAGAAAATAAAAAGGGAACTTGGGAGAAGAAAATGGAAGAAAAAAAGGGGGAAAAAAAGGACGAAAACTTTTCTAAAAACACCTCGAATGGATTGTACAATATTCATAAAGATCGAATTATGTTAGGAGCATTTCGTTATTTTACGGCGAATTTTTTTAATATTATTATTTTCGATATTTTTATATTATATTATTTTTAAATAAAAAATTATTATTGTTTTTTCACGTGTAATGTGTAATCTCTCTAGCGCTGATACTGATAAAAAAATTTTTTACTCACCGGTTCGATGCGCAGTGGCGGAGTTTAACAGCTACGGCGACGATCCTGTAACATACAAATATAAAAATTATATTATAGAAGCGTTCGTAATACTATTAAATGTTTGAAAAAAAAAAAAATTATACGCGTTTAATCTAATTGATTTTTCAGTTGTCAATTAAAAACAAATTTATTTATTATCCAAGCAAGATTTCTACAAGATTAAGCTTTTTTAAAATTTTAAATTTATTTCTATTTCTTTTACTAATTATTAAACCGTTATTTTAATTGTTATCAAAAAGACAAAGTAATCTCGATAAATAGCAAAAAGAAAACTATTAAATAAAAACTAATGTGCTCACCTTAAAGTTGCTCCGCCAATGCCCGATGCCTTTCCGAGGCCTCCTCCTCCTCTCAGGATGTCGAGTTGAATTCTTGTCGACCACATACGACACTCACGAAAATCAGACCCAGATAATGAACTATAATCCCGCGATGCTATGCGGCACTCCCGAAAAAAAGACCGATGAATCGGCTACGGTTCGTTTATTTCAAAACAGCGACGAAGGTGCGTTGATCTCTCCCTTAGATTTTGATCTAAACAGAATAAAAAAAGTCTTGCTTTAGTAACAATTTCGGGATACTGGACCCACTTATCTTTAATTTATTGATAAAACTTATTGTATGTAAAATAGTATATATTTTTTTTAACGTAGAAATAAATGGTGCAAGGCGCGCTTGATAATGTCTAGTAACGAAAATGTAAAAGAAAGGGTAAATTTATTACCTTAATTTAATCAACAAAGTTCTCAAGTTTTATAATTTTATAATTAATAAAAGATATAAAAATTTCAAAAGACACTTTCAGAAGATCGCTTTAAGTAGCGCTGTGTAATATAACGCAAATCTAATTTATATGTAACTTTTTGAAAAAAAATTTTTCTTTTAAATAGTTGTTCACGGAAGTTAATAGCTTTACTTATAACGAATTTTCGCTATTTTTATTATTATTTTTTTTTTTATCGACTTTTATATGGAGGTATATCACGATACTGCACTGTACCGTCCAGCGATACTCGACATTGCGCGTAAAAAAAAAAAAAAAATAAAATAAAAAAAAAAGTGAGAGAAAAATCCTGTGTAGTCCACTTTCCATGATTTACCCCGACGTACGAGCACACCAACACGTTTCTCTTGGTTAGGTGATATACGCATGCCCTCGCAGGCACAGTATCCGAGATAATTTGAATTCGCCGAGTAGAATATAATTTAATAAAACTTTACCGCGCGGAATTCGCATTAGCTACGCATTACCTTAGCTCTCTTCTGCCCCGGCTGCTTACTTTACCCCGGGGTTATTTTCGCAAGCAGGCAAATTTCTTTCGTAAGATTTACGACAGTCACGATGTTATGTCTGACAGCATTTCGAGAACTTTGAAATAATTTTCTTATGGCCTTATCGATTATACTTTTACATGTGTATGTGTTTTATCAAATAACTGCTGATTCACGGAAGAAACACTATTCGCATTTAATGTCTCGTTAAAATAATTTTATTCTATGATCCTTTGTAAAAGAAAAAGAAAAAAAAAAATAAAAAAAGAACTAAGTAATAATTTTTTAATAATTGAGAAATATTTAGAAGAATTGCAAAATTGCCATAAAAAGTATTTATAATGTTGCCGAAATATGTATTCCTCTATTTCCATATGAATTTCAACATAAAATTCTCTATTAATTCCAGTGCAATGGAATTGGATATACATCGATATCGTACTATAAAGGTGTGATTTAATATAATACCCATGCAATTTCAGAATCGGTCGAGATCGCACCAACAATTTATATTAATTGTTGTACTTGAAGTAATTAAATAATAATTTAATAAATCAGAAAACATCGTATAAAAGCAAAAGAACTATAAATACATTATTTTTAAATAAAACTTTTATATAAAATAAAAATATCTGGCATACTATGCTCTTCATTTTTTTTTTTCTTTTAATATCAATTGACTTCGATTCCCGCATAAAACTTATTTTTATATAAAAGTCTACGTAATAGAATTTGCAAGTGTTATCGTTTTTACACGACCTCAATTGCCGAAAATCAATACAGGTTATTCTGAAATAACCGTAATATTCTCTCCCATTTAGCAAGATAATTCGTTGCTTGCCGTTATTACTAGATGTCATTAAATTTGTTAGCGATTTTACTATAAGCTCTTTATAGCGCATATGGATACTGCAAGATCAGATCCCAGAAAGCGCGATCATCCACCGACTACAACCTCATGCATATTCTAAACTGTACTCGTCCGTCAGCTTGGGGAGCTCACTTTTGGCACTGTTGTATTCCAACTGCCATATAACTTGCATCATGCGATTGCTTCTGTATATGCTGGAATAGTTTACTTGGGAATTGTTATTTCAGACTCTTTAGAGAATAGAATGTTGTTCAAAAAATCGTCGTTCATTACGTTAAATATTAAAGAACGATATTATTAACGCAATTATACAAATGCGGATCGCTGATGTGTAACAGGTCTTTGAAAATAATTACTTAAAATTGTCTCGTATAAAAATTATTTCGCTATTAATATTTTTAAACTTTTAAAGCAACAGATTATGCTATTTACTCGACATATGGTATATAAATCCATTCGGGTTTTTTATCTTGTCAAAAATCACGCGTATAAACTTTTAAATTTATACATATCTGCTTTAGATCATCGTATCGCTTTAGAAATATGATATCGTAGAATAATGTTTGAACAACAAGAGCATAAATCTGCTGACGATAAAAATCTTTGTCTGCTTCCCTCGAAGCCATTTTCGCGGCTCTTCTACAGTTTTGGCGTCGGCCGTAAATTTTTGGCCGGATGGCATTCTTTAAGGCTATGTCGGCCCTTTTTTCGATGCCCTGAAAAATGTCGTTCGCGAACAGCGAATTTGCGGAAAACGCCGACGTCGTCGAGGAGATCAAAAAATGGCTCTCACCCTTTATGGGCGAGATGGGAATTTCGTCGCGGAATGCACGCCGTTCCCCTATGAGATATTTCGAATTAAGAGAGATCACGTAAAAATTCACACTCGCGGGATTATTCGACAATTAGGACATCAACTCAGGCTATAAATCATTCCTCGCGTGAAGTCATCGAAAAGTATCGACGCAATAACACGGCGTACGTTTAACTTATTCCGGCTTGGTATTTGATTGCGTTCGCAATTTTAATGTAAAGTTATATAAATGCTACATAAAGTTGGGGGAAATAAAAAATTCATCGCTTTAAGCACAGCGTAATAAATCCCTCCCTCTTTATATCGCGCCGTATTGATCGTCATTACAGTCGTTTAAAATTCAAGCTATGCAGCGAAAACGTATAATAGAGTAATATATCATAAGCGGTGCAACGTTTTCACAAAAATATGAGAAACGCATGCTATGCTATATTTTTTTGCATAATGTAACATAACATTATTGCCGTATTTTGTCACACAAGCCGAATTGCGTGATATCAAATTTGTAATACGATAGAAAGCAGTTAATCGTTCAATTGCATTTGGTCATTCTTTAACAAAGTACGTCAAGAGTGATTTAAATCGCTCGCGTGAACGAAAAGCCGTTGTTTTTGCAAAAGCGATATAAAATAATAATCTCGAGTAACTGAATTATTATGTTGTAAAAAAAATTAACAAAAAAAAAAACAAATATTTAATTAAAATGCAATGGACAATTTTCTTCGAATTAACAATGTGGCACTTGTACGTAATATATACATGTAATAACATGAAATAGGAACTTTTATGAAGCTAATACGTAGTTACTTTGAGTTTCTAAAGTCGTATACAGCTTTATCCCTCACGTTCCGAGCATATATTTAACGCTGCAACGGTTATTTGCACTGAAAAATCGCATAAGCCAGTAAAAGTGCAGGAATGTCGCAAAGCTGCTCGGCTCTATGCCATTTGGTAACGCTCGAAACATTTTAACGCTTTTGAAAATATTTATCCCCTGCAGTTTCAACCGTGCATTTCCACGCACATAATTAATTCGATTAATATTTCTAAATAAATACGCGCGCGTTTTTATTACAATATAAAAACGATATTCAAATTATCAAGAGAATACCTAAAACATTATTATTTGTCACTTTAACGAGAGACAACTTTGAAGAATATATAAATACGATTTCAAACGGGAGTATTTAAAAAGATCCTGAAATACATATCTCGTAGCTTTAAAAGTACGTATGCAAAGAGTCGTCAGAACGAATTGTCGTCGCGAGTTGGGATTGTGGCAAACGTTATATGGCGAAAAGGACGGACTTTACGCCATTCACGTCCCCAGCTTTCGCTTTAGCATAATCGCGAAACGTCAGAGCCACGCCGTGATGTACGGGCGCCCGAAATCGCCGAAACTTTTGCATAGTTAACGTAAATACATACAACTTCGCCAGGGGTCTACCAAAGATCGCTGGTCGTCTTATCCCCGTCACGTTCCGCGCGTAGATTTCACGCTCTCGCGACATCACGTCTCCGCGAATATACACACATGCGCGAGCCCCCAAAAAAAAAAAAAAAAAAATCGTCGGGAACGTTAACCGCATTTCCTCAACCGAAACTCGCGAAATCCGCTTGACCCGAATTCCGATTCGCCCATAAAGCAAACCGTGTTCCGTTCGTCGAGATAAATGACGGGCCGAGAGGACGCGTAGAAAATTCGTCGCGCAATGCGTATCACCGTTCACGTTCGCGGAAAAATAGGTTGCATGCATAGCGTCGACGGGTCTGAGTTTCCAAGAATTTTAATCTCGTGGCGTTATAAATGTATGAAAGTAGATTTCGAAAAAAAAAAAAAAAGAAAACAAAGAAAGCGTTGACTTTATCATCGAAAGGGATGAAGGTGGTGTGGCGGGACTGATGTGTCTTACGGCATTTTAGTGCAACAGATGTACGGATCGAACGGAGCAAGCGTCGGTCTACCAATGGGCATGACCACGCTGAAGGGCACAACCGGCACTCTGGGGTCCCTGGGGAACTACGGCTCGGGGATGGGAGTAACGGGGGCCACGACCCTGCCACGGCCGGGAAACTGGCTGCGCCCTGCGGGCCTCAGGCTCGGGCACAGCGCGGCCCGGGTCCGCCTCTACTGCCAGGCAAAGTGAGGAGCCATGGTTCCGACAGGTGAGATCTTAATTCTTTCATACGTACATCTTTGATTGTTACTCGGTATTTCGGTCGAAAAGTGTCGAGTTCCCTCCAATGACTCTAATCGTTTAACTTTCCCATAACCGCGCGAAATAATTACAGGACACATTTTTATGCCTGTTTTATGCTCATTACCGATTTGATTGATATAACTATACTACCGTTTCGCTTGATTTAATCTTTTTCTTTTTTTTTTAATTATCCTCGATGTCTATTACTTTCAATTTGTAATTAATAATAATTTTGTTGTTTTTTTTAGTGACATCTCCTCCAGCCAGAAAGACGAGTGGTTTGTGTAGGTGAGTTAAAAAAATGTGACCTATCCGGGAATCACATCGCGATTCTATCGTTTGCCTCGTTCTCTTTGAAGCACAACCTTGTGTAACTTGCACGCTTGGTTATAGAACTTTGAAAATTTCAATTACAAAGAGTATAATCATTGTCGCGATTACACGGTCCGCCTCGGGGTGGACGTTCTATTATACTCGTATATCAAAGACTCTTCGTTTTTCAAAAAGTAATTACAAGGTAATCAAATACCTAAAATATTAATATTAAAAAGTAATGCTAACATGTACCGCGTAGTAGTTTCAATATACCGCGTGGTTGCTTATTTGACTTAATTAAAATCTAAAGTTAATTAAATTAAAAGAAGCTTTAATGTACGGAGAGAAAGTAATAACTCATGTCAAAGTTAGAATCGTAAAAGAATAAAATATCTCGTATTTACATAAGAAAAGCATTCTCATTTTATACGTGCCACATAAAATCGATCGACAAAAATTAAATTCGCATAACGGGAAAATTATTTCCTTCACCGAAGATCCAATGTACATACGCTCAAATATTACACTTTAAATATTACCAATTTCAATATTACCTTTCAAAAATGAACAAAGTTACGACCGCTTACAGTACACACCGTAGTCCGTTCTATCACGTAACGTAGTACACATGTACTTAAATTGGAATTTAAGTTTTTAAGAATTGTACGCGTCCTATACATTCATATAAATCTGGCTGTAAATTTCTACAAAATTAAATTTAACAAAGAATCGCGATGTGATATACTAGAATTTTCGCGTCGTTATTAATTATATTTAATCCTTTAATTATTTTCGAATATTTTTTTGGTAGCTTCAATTGGACAATAAAAATTCAAAATTAACTTTTATAGACGTCGAGAAAATCAGCGATAAGTCAAACAAACGTGGATAACCAATTCGCTTTTGTGTCAACAGAGGCAGGCCTGGACCAGAGCCCGCAGGGTGAATCGGAGCGGTGGTGCCCTCACCGCCTCTGGGGAACGGGACGACGCGAGACGTCGAATCGTCTTCAGCTGATATCGGTCGCGTGTTATCAGCGAACATCGAGTCACAAGTAACGCAGACGTAATTCCCAACCACATCCTGACCTCCCTTAAACATGGAGCCGCACCGGAAGTACGACTGATCATCCAAGGAAAACGCGAAAAATTGAATTTCATCCCGAAGAACAACTTTCTAAATCCTTTTTGTTTTAAGTTTCCTTTTTCTTTTTTTATCTCGAAACTACGTTTCATCAGAAATTTTTGTCACGAGGCAATATTTCTGAACGATAAAGGCTGATTAGTTATTATGAAAGATAATTAAGTATTGCAAACGCGCAAGGCAAAAATATTCGGGGAAAAGCGAAAAAGCAAAATCGATACTTTCCGAGGTGATATTCGACAAATTTGTTTGCATCGCTAATCGAGCTATTAATGAAGTAAACAGATTTTTATGATGATTGAACGAGCGCTGTTTTCGAAATTCGCTTGAGAGGATACATGCAAATTGTGTACAAAGGGCGGGAGCCGGGATAGCGTCATGCGTAACGTAATGCGAGGCGCGGACACGCGGTCCGAGAGATTATTGGACAAAAATTAATTGCAAACAGTGTGAGTGAGTGTCGTGTGCGCGTACATAACGCGTGCGTATGTGCGGGCGCCGTGAGTGTGAATGGAATGAGAGTAACAAATGCACGCACATAGCAAAAGGGAAGAGACGAGAGCTTCGATCTCGTGGTGCACGTGTGCGCAATGAGTTTTCGTTACGTAGCCTAGTCACGTAAGTCAGGTGTTTCTCGGTGTGTATTCTGTGAAGCAGTAGAGAGAGAAGAACGCCGTTTTAGTAGTACGGATCGCATTCACTGTTCACGGTAACGATTTTCGCGAGAGTCTTAATGAATTCAACGCTTCTGCATATTACGATGGATAATTGCATCGTGACACATTAACTGAATAAACAGATTATTGATAGTATATCAAAAAGAATAATTGATTCCAATTTGTTTCTATAAAAATATACTAATAGAGATAAAAAAAAAATTGTATCACAATGCATCGAGCAGTAAACTGCCAAGCCAATTATAATGGCAAATATATGGATAGATTTTTAATATTTGAAAAAAAAGCGTATTAAGCTTAACATTTACGATGTACATCTCGCAAATAAGATATTTTTTAACTGTTATACATAAAATATATATGTATATACGTTATTTAATAATTTCTTTTTATCTCGAAACGTCTACACGATTAAAAATAAAAACGTAAAAAAAAGACTTTTGCTGAAACTGTCACACGGAAAATCGTTACCGCGTGCACGTGAAATCGTTATGTACACGCCCGCGAGTATTTGACGTAAAAGTGTGCTGAAGATGCATTACGTTTCAATCGATAAAGCTACAAATTTAAACTGCAATTTTTATCACTATTAATTGCTTTTATCGCTCCTGCCTTGTTCAACTATTCACAGTCAATTTCTGATCTAATAACTCAATATTTTTTCTATTCTCTCCAATATTTAAAAGAAACTTTTTTAAATAACAGTCAAAGTTACATTAATTTCAATAAACAAATCGACCGATCCATTCGGATAATATTTTCCAATCGTTATTTTATTCATTTTAATAAAGAATTATATTTAAGAGCTCTCCAACGTAGCCAAACGCGCAAAGATTTCTTCATATATCATAAATCAAGAAATTCTTTCTTCCACTTCCGCTTCTGAGCCGACAAAGCGCACAAAACGAGCGAATACTTGGCGAGCGTGTACTTGTAATATACTTGTATCTACCATTAGCCGTTCAGCTTTGTGCCGTTTCCATAGATTACGAATGCAAAAAAAAAAAAAAAAGAAAAGCATATACATAGGTAGAAGTTATAATGACGAGAGCGGAGTGAGGAAGTAAAAAAAAAAAAGAAAAAAAAGAAAAAAAAAAGAGTAAGAGAATTTATCATTAACGTAAAGAAAATTTTAATTTCGCGACTTTAACGCATAACTCGCGTCATAGTAAACGACGGTATTATCAATTATTATGCGTTTGTCACGCTCGAATGTAAATTAAATGAGACTTTAATTGAGAAACGATCACGACATAAAATCTCGAATCGTCACGTTGGAGCAGAAAGTTATCTTTTGTTTTCCGATTGAAAAATCGAATGATTAAAGTAGCAGTAAGATACAAATTTATTATACCCCCACTGCATATCTAACACTTTCTATTCGAGCTTGATTACACCATATCGATCTGCGATCAGTAATATCAATTTACGTGAAATTTTTGGGAAGATGGAATTAGGTAATTCGCGCGCTAATACTATTTCGTACTTCGATCACCGTATCCAAAAACGTCGCCGTGCGAGGCGAAATTATCGAGCATGTCTTCATTTTACCTAAATCATGGAGTAGCTTCTGCGAATCACGCGTGATATATTTGATCGGCATGCATATCGACGCCGCCACGATTGAGACATTTACAAATCGAGCCGACAGACCGTAAATCGGAAAAGTGCGATTGGTAAACGTTCCACGTAACCAAGATCTTTAGACCACGATCTTTATTTTCGATCGTATTTGTCCCCTTCAGCTCAGGTGAAGTGCTGTTATCGTTCGTTAATTTGTAGTTCATTAAATGGTCTTGAAATAGCTAATTTACAATAGACTACATCCGGCACAGTAATGTTCACAACTGACAGCTAACAATAGTGACAAATAAATTTGAGGTAAAAAAATAGTCTTTTAATATAAGCACGGTAGCACGTGCTGTGGGCAACTGAGCTGAAGCGGACTGGCAAATGTAGTTTCTTTGAGGATAAGGAGTAGAAATGTGTGTGCCTGGATTATGCGGAGTTGATTAAAATGATTAAGCTAGTGAAAACGAGTGAACGGCGATAGTGTACGTGCGAGAAAAAAAAAATAAAGAAGAGAGAGAGAAAGAGAGAAAGAAAGAGAGAATGAGAAAGGTGAATAGGTAAGAAATTCCGATTGTTGGATTCGGACACACGTAAGCTAGCTAAACTGCCATGATCAGGACAGTGGAAAAAGAAATGTACGAGATATTAGAAAAAAAAAGTTCAAGTCTGAGGAAGAGTATCTTAATAGACTTAATTTAACAACTCGCGACGAACTGTTAAATATTCGTGAATGGTTAGAGACAATTACCCTGTAGCGTAACTTAAAAGACTTTAGGACAATTTTCAAAGTTATAAGTTAATTTGTTTCGCTAATTAAAATGACTGGGGAAAAATTATCGATGATTTTTAAACTCATTCGTAGTCAATTTAATTGCGGTGCGCGTGAGAGCGGCGGTAGAGCTGGTTTTTAATGAAAAATAAACGGCAAGAATTTTTAACACGTTTGTTAGGGAGAATTTAATACGAATATATTTCTTCGCGAAGAAATCGCGAGCGCGCGTTATCAATATAACCGCGTGATCATTGCGTTCGATGCAACAGCGCGGGGAAAAAGAAAAATTGGCGCGATATCATGTCACAGTGTCTCGTCCAGCGGATATACATGCGCCGACTATAAATGTAATATATTTCTCACGCTGTCTAGCGCTCTCCGATAGAAATATACGCAAGAAATGAAAAGGACAATTGAATCCAACTCTATCATCAAATAATCAAAATATCACCAAGTTTCTGTCCAGCAGTATCTTTTTTATTTCTTGCCTGATACTTCTCCGGATAAATGTATTAACTAAGAATAATTGTTCTGGAATCACCGCAAAACATTTCAGGATATTAAGGTATTTTAATTTAAAATAATCAATCTAACGGCAAACGTCAATTCCGAAAAGCAAATACCTAACGATTTTATATTTGTATGCATATCAAATTAAAGGATCATATCGCAAATGTGCATATCACGGCAACCGGCGGATTAGTTCTTTAATTTTCTCAATCAACAATTCATGAACAACCAATTTTTGCACTAATCCACGCGACTTCGACGAACCCGGCGAAGCCTCGTTCGGCACAGCCCCGATTCGTCGAGCGCATTTATACCGTGTGTACTTTCAAAATCAATGTACGTATACCTGATAGAGGCAACTAAAGAGATAAGCTAAAAGTGGATCAATTTTGGAAATGTCCAGAATACTCGTCTTCTAACGGTTATAGGAAATACGAGAGAAATCTAGTAGTGAATTTTCACTTAAAAAAAAAAAGTGTATAGGATAAAATGATTATAATATATGTAACTTGTTGCATAACGTCGTGCGATATTCCGTAAAACATTCCACGAAAAGGGATAGATCTTTAATAAATATACACATTTTTACTAGTGCAGGGTGAGAGAACCTATACTTATTATGCGGAATGCAGACATTATCATCTAATTTATAAACACGTGTATTACAAATAATTAAAAATTCTTCGTCTGTTTCATCAACTATATGTATATCTATGTGATAGTTTTGAACAGACTTGTGGGAATCCTGCACATTAAAATTTGTTCGTACTAAACATATTTTAATGCATACATTCCAGTTCTTCGTTTGTTAGATTTTCAATCTATAATTTAAAATTTATAAGACGAGACTAGAATGTCGCAACGCGCTTGTATTTCTTGAAAGTTTAGAAAAAAGAAAAAAAAACTTAGATGAATCTATATCATATATAGACAGATATTGTGAAAAGACAGATGGATTCACGAATCAACTTATATTGAGTGTGTGGTGTGACTGCCCTTAGAAATTAGTGATAATAGGTAATACGAGATAGGAGATAACGAGAGAACGAGATAAAAAAATTCTCTACAGAATCGTGCAATGCATTGTCCTTTAAAATTTTTTTCTTCTTTTTTTCTCTAATAATTATTTCGTATTATTTATTATTTTAATAAAAACCTAAGTTCCAATATACACATACGTGTGCTTAAATAATCTAAAAATCTTGTAGAATTAAAATGTGCATTTCAAGCTAATTTCGTTGTCGATATCTACTGCCGTTTGTTATCAGTAAAGGAATGCTGCAGTAATTTAAACAAGCCTCGAAATGCTTCCTTTAAAAACGCACTTCTCAGAAGTATTTATATTAGAAAGAAGCTTCGAGCGATTTTAATTACGAACGTCTAACAGATTTCTTGCTGGCGTCGGAAAAGATGCAAGCATCGACAACGGAAACACAATCGATAAACGAAAGACCGAGAACGCGCGTGTGAAACAAAGATAAAGACGATTTCTTCTTCTTGAAACTTGATAAATCAGAGATCTGTTCTGAACCAGTCGCGAAAGCCGGTTTTACACGATTGTATCTCTAGAACATCGTATCAAGAAATTTACACGCGTGCTATTATCATCATCTAATTAATAATATTATAAATAATTTTCATTTCTCAATGGCATGATAATTTTAAAGTTAATTTTAGTTCAACAAATTCAAGTTTTTATTTACGATATTAAATTTGGTCAATGCATTGCCAGATTTTTTTTTCCCTTCAAAACAAAGGTCTCGATTCCATTCTTCGATAAAATCTTACGACTCTTAAATATGTTTATGCAATATCTTAATCAGTACGGTCGAAGGAACCGAACTGGCGCGAGACACGCGTAATAAATTCCGAAAGAAACAAGTCTTAACGACGTGAATAGTTAAGGGAGTAGTACGAGGGGAGTATTTTCACGGGTGTGATAATAATTATTATTTAACATGAGAAAAAGAATGTAAGCAGACAATAATAAACCATTTTGGACACGATTTATCTCAGTACCCGTCTGCAAGATAGTCCAATTATCATTGAACAAAAACGCACACACAATCAATGCCATTCACCGCGATCGTCATCGAGAACATGGAAATACTCCCATCAAAAGTCTTCAGTCTAGCGCTCCTATATTCTTTACTGAGATAGCATGTTAAGGCAACATCTTAGCTACTTCAAATAAACTTTGAACACTTTCGATTGAATCTTTACTCGCAACTAACTGTTACGTTAAGTATAACGAGCCGTAGGTTAAGCTTCCCATTATTTTTGTATTAGTTGAGTAATTTTATTCCCGATTAATTGTAACTTTCATAGAAAAAAAAAAAAAGGTAAAAGCGTGCAAGAAAACGATAATTTCTTAAAAGATCCGAGCACCGAATATAACTGAAGATAATTTTAACAACGCACGCTATTGCTGATTTATTCGATAATACGCCTCGTGTAATTAAATTTAAATAATGATAACGTATCGAACAATTCATTAACGAAACTCTCAGTCCGTTTAAAAGAGGCTGCTATTAAATACGTATCGTTCATTATTAATCATTAGTCAAGCATGTCATATTGTCATCTCCGAGAACATTGACCATCATAGAAATCATCGTACACATGACACGATCATAGTGTTGATACTTATAACAAGGTGTTCCACTCTCGAAATTGATCAAACGTTCAATTGATTAAAAAACAAGAAATCTATTATGTGATAAAAAAAAAAGATCTAAATGTCAATACAAAAATTGATAACTTTATAGAATAAGTTTAATAATGCACATCTTTAGCTTCAAGAATAATTATCGCGACATGACGGATCTATTTTATTTTCAAAAATGTATTTAGAAAGAAAGAGATTACTTCTCGCAAGTATAGTAATCTTAGTGTGTAAAGAAAATGAAAAGATTGATCAAGATCTAAGTTGACAACTTCGAGAGTAGGGAACAGCAAGACGTAACAATAAGTAATGGGAAACAATACAATAATTTTTCATACTGTTTTTACTTTTTACTACTATGATTACGTATCTGTATAATCTTATTCTTATCGTATACTGTATATTTAGCCGCGGCGCGTATCAAGTGATGCATTCTCTGACGCATTTTAACGGTGCAAAAACTATCCACTCGCAGAATTCACAGTCGAGCAAATCTTACATTTAACGATAACATTTATTGAGACTGAACGACAACTGCATCAGAAATCTACGTCTGTATGCGACTACATATATGAATTGAATTAACAAATTCAAGAAGTCATAAGAATAAAAATCTAGGAGCATGTAAATGCACATAGAGATGCATATAGAGATTCGAAATGTATGAAATTCAAGGATCCAATAATGTGACTGTCTTACGTGATCTCTACGTAATCTCAGAGTCTAAGAAAAACTTTCGAATATTTACGGATCGGAAAAAAAAAAAGAAAAGATTTCTCTTCGTCAAATCTATTTGAACATTTTCACCAATATCGATGTAAGGTACAATTAATATTTTTATACTTTTGATCCAAACTTTTTAAACCTTCAATCGCTGAAACTTTTTTGATCGAGTGACGCTTATTGCTCACTGTGAACTCTGTAAAGTCTATCTTTTGCAGCAATCTGTACTATACACGCGTACTGACGTTATATCTTATACTCTATAGTTTGTATCTATAGCAGTTGCCGAGGAATCTCGATTATAAAATTAACGTTAAACCGATAAGCTTGTATGTCATGGTGTGCATATGTTTTGTATGCTTGTATGTATGTGACTCAAGAAAGAAAGAGAGAAAGAAAAATAGAGCGTTGGTTTGTTTGTGTATTTATCTCAAGAATGGTTCGCAATCGGCGTGTATTACGAGAAAGAAATATTTCCTGATCCTGTGAAAAGAAACGGCGATAAGCAAAGCTTTGCGCACGGATTTAACAAGTCTTACGAGATTTCGAACCAGATGCGAATAAGAAGAACTCACGTTCTTTGATAGAGAGTATCTACGTCACCCTGTATCGTGTTAACCTGCTTTCAATGTAAGTTGTTTCATAAGCTAGATTTCGATACTCCCGATAAGAAAGAAGCGCACAATTGAGAAAAAAACGAATAGTTGCGCTGCATTTTCTGCGCGTTCGACCTCCGAGAATAATACAACATAAAAATTATAATTACGAAGCAAAAGCTCTAGTTAAAGTACAAATCTGCAGGGACACTGAAATGTTATTTTATCACTCTTTAACTAATATCTCGTTTTAAATTATTGTTTAAATTTTCTTTCAATGTCTCACCTCATTATTCATTGCTCGTGCACAGAAATTTCAAATAACCGGAAGACTTAATAAATTATCTGTTTAATCTCATCAATTCTACTTAATCTATGATTATTTCGTTTAAACATTCATCAATCTTGAGTTCGTTTCATTAAAAAAAAAAAAAATCGATCTCGTGTAATAAATGCAATAAAAATAATTCGTAAGTCGGCATTACGTCGATACAAGAGCTTATCGCAGCATGCAGGTTCGTGACTAGCGCGCGATATCGCGAAGCTTGTTAAACGATATTGTAAAAGCTGTTTAACGAATCTTCTACTTGATATTGCACAGAATAACACTGGATGTGTTGCACGGGCGCTCTTAAGCAGATCGCCGTCAATTAAACGAAAGCTCGACGAAATGCCGGGAGAGAAAGGACACGAACAGTCGATAGGCTCGATTAACGTAGTAGTTTAAGTACGCGTGTTATTGTTATTTACTTGTCATATCGATACCGTATCCGCGCATATCACGTGTGTAACAATAAATGAAGCAAGAGAAAGACTGCCGTTGGATTAGCGTCACGAATTCAAATATATACACACTTTCATACGATTTTTAACATCCACGAGAATCTTACTGATCGATTTTAAAATTGCGCATCGTTCGAAAAAAGGGAACGAGTAGTGCTCGTCCATGTATTCGACCGTCTCCCATCAGCAAGACGTATCGGCATTGCCAACAATGTTTCAGCAGTATCGTCCAAGTGTATAAGCACTTATTAGCGAATTTTCATTTTTCCATGGTTCTTTCTACGTCTTGCGCAATTTTAATTCTTTAAACGTTATTTGAATATTATTTATCCGTGACTACATCTTTAAAAATTAATTAAAAATTTTTAATATTTAAGATTTACTTTAATTCATACTTTAATATAAATTGAATAAGAGACTACATAAAAAATTTGGCAGTAAAGTATTCAAGAGTGTGGGATAATCTCAAGTTTTATTATTTCATTAAATTTCCTAAAATATACTTTTTTATAGAAAACATTTGAACAATGAAAATTCGCATAAGCGCAACAGTACGCGTGTTAACTTTTGCGACAAAGTAGCAAATAAGCCGTTTGAAAATCGCACAATCACGATCAAAACGCATTCTCGGCAAATGGATTCGATAGCGATAGTAAACTATTGTATACCGATTAGAAATAGCGTGAGCGAATGCGTTTCTTCGATTGGTTGTGCGATTGACCGGCTGAATAATGACCATGATTGAACAACGGGGAACTTCGAGCCGCTTGGTATTAAAATAATTCAGCGCTTAAAAAGCCGAAAGAGAGGAACACTAATTATATCTCCGTAAATATCCTATAATATATTCAAAACAAAAAAAAAAGATAACCAAAGCATTGTAACCTTCTAGAGGCAAAGAAGAAATAGCGAAGTACCTAATCTTGTATGATTTAGTTTGATCACTGATTTATCCGTGTGTGTTCGTTACTAAAATATATGTTTCTTTAGTAAAAAAATTTTAAAAAATTTACATGCGTGCTGGTGATTATTTTGTACTCTATTGTTCCCCGTTCCTCTATTCTGTCGTGTAACTTTACGTATATATATTTAATCAAATGGTAAGTTGCAATAAATTTATTATTGATTATAAAATTTGTAAGTGAGCCGAGTTTGTTTTTTAATTGGCAAATATTATAAACACATGCAAACAGAATTATATATCTCTGTTAATATATGAGTTAAAAAACTTACCAAAACGCTGTTTGGTTGCTCGATCAGCTGCCAAAGTCGCCGCAGTTTAGTGCCTTCCAGATCGCCGTTGCCTGACTCCAAGGTAAGTCTTTATTGGTCGATACTTCTCAAGCAGCTATTGTTTCTCTAATCCTTCCGGTCTTGATCTGCACAAAACAAATTTATTTTTTATTGTATTAATCATATTTATTACAAAATTATGAATAAGTCCAAAAATAATTATATTTCTCTCTTATTGTATGAATAATAAAACTCACCACTATAGTGCTAAGTTGTCCAATGCATTCCAAACCGCAGTTGTTTAATGCTTTCCATGCTACCGCCTTCTCTTTCATCCCTCTAATTTTAATCTGCAAAATAAAGATTATCTTTCAGTAAAAGAAACAACAATAACATATATTTGAAAAAGAAAAAATTATTTCTAAACACGGCCAAAATTTTATTATATTTGTAACAATAAATATAATCTAGTCAATCATATTCTAAATTATTTTTTTAATCGGGTCAACAGTATTTATTTAAAAATTCTGTACAGATTTAAAAATGATTATATTTTTCTCTGACTGCATGAGAAAAGAATCTTACAAAGACGCTGCTTGTAGGCACAACAAGCTTGAGAACTGCTTCGTTGCTAAACGTTTCCCAAAGTTGTTGTTGTTGTTCGGTGCTCTCCAAATCAGCGTTGTTCGATTCAAGGTCTTCCTTGCTAAATATCTTCCGGATCGCCGTCTTTTCTCTGATTCCTCGGGTTTTAACCTGGACAAAATAAGAGTTTTAAAATTAGATGAAACATGAAACGGCCGCAATCGAATTAGAAAACAAACACACCACGTAATAACGAGTTCTGCAGAAACAGACAGAAAACGAGACGAGAAAACGAACGTGGCGATTTTGTACGACCTTCCTACGTTCTCGCGGCCATACATGCATTAATTACCTGCACGACGACTCCTCGCTCGAATACGATCCGCGAAGCTTCGCTTTGCGTTGGACAAGAAGATGGCGAAGCCACTTTTCGCGCTGCGAATATACGCGGCGCCGAGTTACACCGAAATCGAAAATCCAGCTCGCACTCGCGGAACGCATTTCACACGACCGGGTAGAAAATCCACGCACGACGAACGTCTCCTTCCACGAGCACTCGAGACTTCCTATGCGTCGTATCTCATTTACGTCGTACTGTTAAAAAAGTCGAGGACGCGCGCGCGCGAAATACCGGCGACTCTTTATTCCCATCCGCGATCAGTGTTCCATAATTCCAGTAAAATATACCTTTTTCCAAATAAATGAGGGTGCTCCGCAGCTTCATGCAGACCCGGGGACCTCGGTTCGTTTCCGTAGAGCCGCATAATCGGGAGAAAATGATAGCGCGTCGTCCCATGGCACTCGTCACGGAAGCTTCGCAAGGAATGACGTCACCTTACTGCGGTGGAGAGAGGAGAGCAACAGCTGCTTGTCTTGGGCGGCCACCAGGAGTCGCAAATGCGGATCTTCTTCTCGGGAGTAAAGTGCAACTCATACTGTGCCAGAACCTGTGACAGGATTTGTCCTTGATCGCGTTCCGATATAACTGTTGTATGAGAAACGAACATATGATTAATTTTTTATCCGATCTTCCAAATATAATTAAGCTAAAGACACAAGATTCTGCAAGTTCAAATAACGCAGTGTAAAAATGTAGCTTATAAGAAGCATTGCAAAGCGTAGAATTAAAGATGATCAATTTTCAATGAGTTAAAAACCTGCACGAATCGTTCAAGGGGGCATTTATCTCCAGAATGAAATTTAGAACAGTGTAAAATATATTAGAAAAAAGAATAGTTGCTTCTGGACGCGGCCAGAAATATATCATACGTCTAACAATAAATATAAGACTAGTCAATCATATTCTAATTACTTTGTAAATCAGATCAATCGTATTTATTAAATAATCACGTACAAATCCAAAGGAAATTATATTTATCTCTTAATGTATGAATAAAAAGGCTCACCAAACTAGCGCGAGTTGTCTCGTGACACCTCCGACGGTGGTTCTGCGAACACTGAGGGGACCGGATCAGCGGCCGGCCAGCAGCGACGACCGGCGACGTGCGCGAACGAGATGCGCAGTACCTCTCATGCGAATAAAGCCTTGCTTTGCGTTGAACAGGAAGATGGCAGAGCCTCCTTTCGCGCCATGAATATACGCGGCGCCGAGTTAAACCGAGATCGAAAATCCTGCTCGCACTCGCGGAACGCATCCCACACGACCGGGTAGAAAATTCTCGCGCGACGAACGTCTCCCTTCACGAGCACTCGACACTTCCTATGCGTCGTATCTCATTTACATCGTACTGCCAAAAAGGTCGAGAACGCGCGCGCACGAAATACCGGCGACTCTTTACTCCCATCCGCGATCAGTGTTGGATAGTTCCAATAAAATATACCTCTTTCCGAATAGATGAGGATGCTCCGCAGCTTCATGCAGACCCGGGGACTCCGGTTCGTTTCCGTAGAGCCGCATAATCGGGAGAAAATGATAGCGCGTCGTCCCATGGCACTCGTCACGGAAGCTTCGCAAGAAATGAGGACATCTTACTGCGGTGGAGAGAGAGGAGCAATGGCTGCTTGTCTTGGGCGGTCACCAGGAGTCGCAAATGCGGATCTTCTTCCCGGACTAAAGTGCAACTCAAACTGTGCCAGAACTGTGACCGGATTCATCCTTGAGCAGCGGCCGCCAACGACGACCGGCGACATGCGCGAACGAGAATTTAATTTGGAATTTAAAGGTATTAAAAACATTAAAAATAAATCACCTTAAATTTCTCACATTGAAAAATAATTCTTTATAAGTTACCATCATTATATTACTCTATACTTTATTTAAAGACGTTTCTTCCAACTATTGAACGTAATTAAAATAAGAGCAAACTTCCAGACTTATATTCGTAAAATCCCACTGCATCAGTTATATTACAGTTGAAATGCGCTTTACTCCCGAGAAGAAGATCCGCATCTGCGACTCCTGGTGGCCGCCCAGGACAAGCAGCAGTTGCTCCCCTCCCTAAACCGCAGTAAGGCGACCTCATTCCTTGCGAAGCTTGTGTGACGAGTGCCACGGGACGACGCGCTATCATTTTCTCCCAATTATGCGGCTTTACGGAAACGAACCGAGGTCCCCTGGTCTGTATGAAGCTGCGGAGCACCCTCTTCTATTCGGAAAGAAGTATATTTTACTGGAATTATGGAACACTGACCGCGGATGGGAGTAAAGAGTCGCCGGTATTTCGTGCACGCGCGTTCTCGACCTTTTGGCAGTACAACGTACATGAGATACGACGCATAGGAAGTCTCGAGTGCTCGTGGAGGGAGACGTTCGTCGCGCGAGAGTTTTCAACCCGGTCGTGTGGGATGCGTTCCGCGAGTGCGAGCAGGATTTTCGATCTCGGTTTAACTCGGCGCCGCGTATATTCATGGCGCGAAAGGAGGCTCTGCCATCTTCCTGTTCAACGCAAAGCAAGGCTTTATTCGCATGAAAGCTACTGCACATCTCGTTCGCGCATGTCGCCGGTCGTCGCTGCTGGCCGGCCGCTGATCCGGTCCCTTCAGTGCCTGCAGAACCATCGTTGGAAGTGTCACGAAACAACTCACGCTAGTTTGGTGAGCCTTTTTATTCATACAGTAAAAGATAAATATAATTTCCTTTGGATTTGTACGTAATTATTTAATAAATACGATTGGCTTGATTTACAAAGTAATTAGAATATGATTGATTAGTCTTATATTTATTGTTAAACGTATGATATATTTCTCGCCGCGTCCAGAAGCAATTATTCTTTTTTCTAATATATTTCACACTGTTCTAAATTTCATTCTGGAGATAAATGCCCCCTTGAACGATTCGTGCAGGTTTTTAACTCATTGAAAATTGATCATCTTTAATTCTACGCTTTGCAATGCTTCTTATAAGCTACATTTTTACACTGCGTTATTTGAACTTGCAGAATCTTGTGTCTTTAGCTTAATTATATTTGGAAGATCGGATAAAAAATTAATCATATGTTCGTTTCTCATATAACAGTTATATCGGAACGCGATCAAGGACAAATCCCGTCACAGGTTCTGGCACAGTATGAGTTGCACTTTACTCCCGAGAAGAAGATCCGCATTTGCGACTCCTGGTGGCCGCCCAAGACAAGCAGCTGTTGCTCTCCTCTCTTCACCGCAGTAAGGTGACGTCATTCCTTGCGAAGCTTCCGTGACGAGTGCCATGGGACGACGCGCTATCATTTTCTCCCGATTATGCGGCTCTACGGAAACGAACCGAGGTCCCCGGGTCTGCATGAAGCTGCGGAGCACCCTCATCTATTCGGAAAAAGGTATATTTTACTGGAATTATACAACACAGATCGCGGATGGGAATAAAGAGTCGCCGGTATTTCGCGCGCGCGCGTCCTCGACTTTTTTACAGTACGACGTAAATGAGATACGACGCATAGGAAGTCTCGAGTGCTCGTGGAGGGAGACGTTCGTCGCGCGCGGATTTTCTACCCGGTCGTGTGAAATGCGTTCCGCGAGTGCGAGCTGGATTTTCGATCTCGGTTTAACTCGGTGTCGCGTATATTCGCGGCGCGAAAAGAGGCTCCGCCATCTTCTTGTTCAACGCAAAGCGAAGCTTCGCGGATTGTATTCGAGCGAGGAGTCGTCGTGCAGGTAATTAATGCATGTATAACCGCGAGAACGTGGAAAGATCGTACAAAATCGCCACGTGCGTTTTCTTGTCTCGTTTTCTGCCTGTTTCTGCAGAACTCGTTATTACGTGGTGTGTTTGTTTTCTAATTCGATTGCGGCCGTTTCATGTTTCATCTAATTTTAAAACTATTTTTTTTGTCCAGGTTAAGACCCGAGGAATCAGAGAAAAGACGGCGATCCGGAAGATATCTAGCAAGGAAGACCTTAAATCGAACAACGGCGACCTGGAGAGCACCGAACAACAACGACTTTGGGAAACGTTGAGCAACGAAGCAGTTCTCAAGCTTGTTTGCCTACAAGCAGCGTCTTTGTAAGATTCTTTTCTCATGCAGTCAGAGAAAAATATAATCACTTTTGGATCTGTACAGAATTTTTAAATAAATACTGTTGACCCGATTTAAAAAATAATTTAAAATATGATTGACTAGATTATATTTATGGTTACACATGTAATAAAATTCTAGCCAGGTTCAGAAGTATAATAATTATTTATATTTCTAATATATGTTACTGTCATAAATTTTACTTTGGAGATAATCTCTCATTTGAACCATTTGTGCATGCGTATATTACAATAAATTTTATTTCCACTTGTTATAAAATAAAAAAAAGAAAACAAATAAATAAAAACGAGAATAAAAGAGGACGTGTAAGAATTAACACAGAGCTACATATTTGAATTACATTTTTGAATCAATAATATTACGGTATTATGTGTTAGAATATATTTGTTATAGCGATTTGTTCTGCAATATTCAACATTTATAAATTTTTATTGCATTGAAAATCAATCATCTTGAACCTTTCCCTTGACAATGCAAACATTAAGCTACATTTTTAGTCAGTGTTATTTAAAATAACAGTGTTTCATATTTTTAATTTAATTATATTTTAAAGATCCGATAAAAATGTAAACTATATACTCGTTTCTTATTTTTCAATTTCAGTTTCATATTGTACTTTTTAAATTATAACAACTGCTTTACATTTTTTATTTGCGTGCGTACCAAGATTATCTAAAATGTTTCTTTTTATTATGTTGATTTCAGGTATGGTGTTCAGATTTTCTAGACATTGGAAATATAGGAGCGTCGCAAAACACCTTTCCCAGTATTGTATCCCAAGCACGAGCTGTTTTGTAAACAGTAACCAACTCTGGTCGAACTGCTCGCAGCGAGGAAAGATAGGCGAAAGAGTGGGGGGGTAGGGTGGGAGTCCCCACCAACGCTCGGCACCTACTTCATGCTTGCTCAGTTCGCTCGCTGCCTTCGTTCTGGAAGTGTTGGAGCGTTGCGCGGCGCGGATTTTTCCCTTCCCTTGCTTCCCTTTTTCCCTCGTGCGCGCGACTAACTCTTCGGCCCGGACTCTCGAAGTGATCTCAAAAGTGCAGAGCCTTTGTGAACGGAGGAAAAGAAACGCTGCCGTACGAACATCGTGATCATCGTCGTGGTTGTTTCTCATCATCCGTGAGAAAAGGATAGAACGAGTAGCGTGCCGGTAAGACATCTTTTGCTTCCCGCTCGTTCTCTAGAGCAACAAGTGACCCCGAAAAGCATTTCGTATCGCTATCCTAGTGAACTTATACTGAAACTTTCAATTTACAGACTACGACAAGTTCGGCGCGTCGTGGAATCGTTCGTGGCACCGTTGTGGAATATTGTTCCCGTACGAATCCGTGTGTGTGCAACATCGAGGCTCGAGTCACGAAAAATCTGAGGCGACGGCACATAAAAATGTGCCTCAGATAGTGATGTTGATTAGAAGCTCGCCGATGGAGACTGTGTAAACGCACGGGGTTACTTTGGGAATCTCGTCGCATGGAGGAAGCGGAGACACGAGTTCAGCATGATCATCGACACGTCGGCCAGGAAGTCGCAATAACCATTGGCGAATTGGTGATACTCAGTGACGACGAGGCGTTCGATGAACTACCGGCTTTCGTTTGCGACTTATCACGAGACGATCGGCATGGCACGCCGTAACGTGACGAGAATTGACGAGTGACGAGAATCGATGAGTGGCAAGTGCATCGCGAAAACTAATCTTGTAAGAATTTTTATTCTGTTTTTCACGTCCGATCATTTACGGTTTATGTGAGTGTTTCTGTCAATGATCACCTTTGTTCAGTGGTATCGAGACATTGCCGGAATCCTCGTGGACCATGGCCGTCGCCACGAAGAAGACACATGTGATGTTCCATTACCTCGCCGTTGTCGTTCTCTCGCTGATCGCTAGCAACTTGACCGTCGTCCTGGCACGCGGATTTAGGCACCAGCTCAAGCTGGGTAAGTACCAACAATCGTTTTATTCTTGCATATTTTTATTAATAAAAATTAAATTTAATCTTGGTTCAATTGTAATATTAAATTTTTTGTAAAAATTCTTTTAATTTCTAGGAAAGATAGAAAGTACTAAAAAAGGTTTAAGTACTAAAAGGAAGTATTAAAAAAGGTACTAAAAAAATAAAAGCAGTTGAACCTAGATTGAAATTAATAAATCTGCATTTATAAAACATTACTACAGTAATCTAACGCTTTTTAATTCAACTTTTTTTTTTAAATAAAACAATTAAATATTTCTATTAGAAAAAAATGAAAAAAAATTATATTACTTTAATAATTAAATTTATATTAATTTTAGATCTTTTAACAAAATATTTTTTTTTTAGTTTCATATTCTATTAATTGCAAGTTTCATAAATTAAATTTTGCATATTGAAAACATTAAAATAATTGCATTTAAAAAAAGTGGGCACTTCTTCTTCATTGTTTGGCACGATTTATTTATATTTTTATAGCTCTTTTGAAATTTTATGACATACTTCACACGACACGATCTTTATTTCTTTTTATGTACGGTTTATAAATGCAGATTACGATACCTATCACTGTCGATGCGGCCACTGACGTTGGCGCTCAGATTTGCATGAGACGTAAATGTTACGCATACGCGTAGAATACAGCTATTTATCTATAAAATATTGAACGTTATTCAAATCAGTAACTACATTTATCGCGAATTATCGCGATTGAATTTTATTGCGAGAAAATTACTTATTTTAAACAGAATCGATCCTATTTTATGCGCACATTGACATACATTTGTACGTGCCCTATTTATTACTCTATTTACAACTTTTTTCTTACGTCGATAGAATAAATTAAATCACGCAGTCACACAATTATTTGAGACCTTCGGTGTCGATTACGAATATCCCCGGTGCAATTTATGAGGATATAGAAATAGAACCTTCATGTTCCGTAATAAATACATAAGTAATTACTCTCAGCTTTGATAACGTTCCTCGTTACGCTTTGACGTCCAGTTTTAAATACGTAATTGCCGTCGATAATTGAATATATTTTCTAATTCATAAAATAAATTCTTCCGCGTGAAAGTTAATTACTCGGACTGCGTTAAATCTTTCACCGGATTGCACTCTCAAGACCACTCGCACGGTCTGCAACGTATAATGACGTCCACGTGATGTTGCGCCACGTATCCCCGACGATAATTTCCCCGAGATCGAGCCCCTCGTAGCGTGATTTTCTTTCGCGATAACGCGCGATCTCGCTTTCTTAAATTTCGGCTGATATTATCCGGCTCGACTCGAGAAAAAGAGAGAGAGAGAAAAAAAAAAGTCGCGTTATCGTGCCCGGGACGTGGGGTCCTTTTCAAGTATTATCGAAAATTTCAACTGAATCCCGCGCGACCTCGTAAAACGCGCGTCTACTCCGAGAATATTAAGCGTTAGGACATTCCGCAGCCTCCACTTTGGAGGCTCCTCGCTTTATATTTAGCGACACCGACGGCGACCGCCTCGAATCTCTTCACCGTAGGGCTCATCGCGAGTGCGAATGCACCCTTTTTACCTCGTTACTCCGGGGTGATCAAAGGCGGTCTCCCGGGGATATCGATTCTTTCATATCGGCGATATCACGCGGAACGTGCGCGCTCGAGCGACGAGTAAAACAAAAATGCCCGAGAGACAGGAGAAGCATGTAGAGAGAGAGAAAGCGCGAGAAGAGGGTAAAGCGTTTCCGGCCGGTGTAATTTAATGTAATTTATGAGCGGCCGTGCGGACTTTTCCACGGAGAGTTTATTCATGGACGCTTAGAAATAAACTATACCAGTGTACATTAATTAAATTCTGCTTGAGAGTATTAATTTCAGTAAAAGATTTTTGAAAATGTTACAGCTGGAGAATAGATTCAATATTTTTTTTTAATAGTTTTTTTTTCTATAGTAATATTTTTAATATTTACATAATTTATTATTTTTAATTTACAATTTATTTCTTTGGAAAAGAAAATTTTGCTTATTAATGTATCGTTGGTATAATTTTCAATTTTATCGGGCGGGAGTATCGTTAATGTTTAATATAAGTGTAATAAAAAAATTCAAGATTCCTCAACGCGACAATGTATCATAATTCTAGATCGTCGTGCTTCGGTGATGTTCTCTCGAACCTTTTCGTCCGTCCAATAGCTCGTTTACGAGATAATTAACAGCCGCTTAACGATCACGGTTGGTCATCGAGAATAATTAACTTCGGCGCATATTTTCGTTTATTGTGTCGTTTATGGTTTTGTTCTTCTCTATTCTCTCAATTTTTTTTTCCCTCCTCCGATTTTAAGCCTCTTATGTTAGATACCCTCCTCTTTTTCGCAAGGCAATCGGGTAAGAAACACCTTTTTAATAACCATCATGCGATGACTGTGCGCTCCTCTTACATCGATAAATAAAAATAACGCGTGATAATTAACGTTTTGCCGTCGGCTTTTCGATGCAAGATCGATCGCACACGTAGCCGTGCAGAATCGCGCCGCCTCTGATCGAATCTTCGTGATATCAGGATCAAGCAGCGCGCTTGCATCAATCCGCTTGTGTATTGCTTCCTGTTTCTGTAATCCAGCCGATTGGCTCGCACGCCGAACGGCAAGAGCGAAATTCCACTCCGGAATATTGCGAAACGTATATTCTTCTCAGTCTTACCATTCGCGTAGCATACAATAGCATGTCGTGTTCAGCCCTAAGCTGTAATTTACTTCACATTCGTTCAGTTAATTGGCCGAATAATCAAAGTTATTTATAGATTCATGATCGATCGCATCTAAAGCAATATTAAAATCATGTAGCCGCGTATTCTCATTTATTTCACAATTACGGTAACCATCAGATTATTTCTCTCGTACGTTGCGCCTTTATAAATGTTTGATAAACGGTGTACGATCGTATTAAAAAATTTGACGCTGTAGACATTGATGATTCGGATAATGCAGTTACTTTTTGCGAAACTTTCGGGCGGCATTAAGCCACGAGAGGGACGATAATGAAGCAACTGGCTGAATCGAATGAAGATAAAGGGATAAAGACGCTTTTGCGGTACCCTCGAGTCGTCGAGGCATAGAAGGCGGTACCCGGACTCTATCTAAACGGCGAGGATTCGCCCGAGGGGGGATCATTAATTTAATTAGTTTCGGAGAAAGAGCGGATTTAATCGTTCGCTCCAATGGATCAACGTGAATGCTCGTTGTTCGATCTCGGAGAAGCGGGCGTTTCTGTTCTAACATTCGTCGCGTTTGATCAGCAGTTATTTTAAAAAGTATTAAAGAGAGAGAGGTTTAAAAGAACTTAGATAAAATGGATTTATTGATCGGGATGCACGGGATCATCGGAAGCTTGTCTCAATAAATTTTATCGCCGTCCTTTTTAAGAATATTAATTATCGATTGTTGAGTTTTAATTTAAATTTTAGTCTGATGAAAAGAGCGCGAGCTTTTCCGTGGCTTTTGATTTTTAAGCGGTTCAGTTCTTATTCGCTTTAACTGCATTTAGTATCCTTGATCTTGAGTACTCGGCTCGCAACTTGGGCGTCAATCATTTTGAAATACGTCAGTAAGGACATAAACACAGTCGATGTTACATAGCGCACCTGGCACTTTTCGAAGCCGATGCGATGCCCACCCGAAATCTCCGCGCCGCTCTCGAAATAATCTCATTCTCGTTCCGCGCGGCACTTCTCGTTTTGTTCCTGTTTAAATGCTAGGCCGGTCTACAAAATAACACCGCCAACGTGTACGTGCTCGAAGTACCAAGGGGGCTCATGGATCCACGTGGGCGCGAGGTTAGACCCTCAAGGGAAATCGAGATTGACTAGGGCGATCCGCTTGAATTGCGAACCGTGATCTTCGAGGCTACTAAAATCAGTCTATTAATTGCTTCCAGATTTTTTTTTCTTTTAAACTGGAATTTTGTTTTTTTTTTATTATAAAAAAAAATTAAATAATCGCATTTTTGTTTCTTTCAAAAGATCGATATTTTATTTAAGTATATCTAAATTTTTTACTGTAAGGCAATTTAAATAATACGTATAATAGAAAAAAATTAATTATATTAGGTGAAGAGTTAGTATTTTAAAATTGCGTATCAATAAAAAATAGACTATTAATTAAATAACTGTCGAACTAATTAGTGCTAAAGTGATGTTTTTGGCGGGCATCAGGGTTTAAATTATATTTTTTTTTTTTTAGACATTTATCACATACGTTTTACTGATATTTTAGCTTTACGACTTCGTGTTAGATGTCTGTTACATGTTCGGTAGACGTATCAATTATCGACGACGAGTCTTTAACGTGTGTGCTACCGTTCTTAATTGGCTCGGACGAAATTAGTTCAAACGTGTCCGTCGGCGTGTGTCCTTTTTCGGTTGGATCGCTTTACTACCCGATCGAATGGCGAGCATTTCTGTTTCGTGATGACGAAATTCACTCGTTATCATTTCTATCTACGTACATTGGTTATCTCTTTGCAAAATTGATTGCTAATAAAAATACGCGACTAGTTTATTCGCTGCCGTCAATTTGGCGGTTTTAAAAATATTCCACGTGTCAGTTATAAAAAAAGAACGTTATGATTTATTGAGTTGACGCGTGTGCTTCATTTATTCCCAACCGGAAGTAAAAGGTGTAGTCTGGCAATGAAGAGAGGGAGGGGAAATCCTTGTTCGTAAAACTCACGCCTCCGTTTCGTAAATAGGTTCTGTCGTGTGGCAGGAAATCTCTCGCCAGATGGTACGGATGAATCGGGAGTCTTTGCGTCCCAGGGCTCGACGTTCAAATTGTTTTATAACAATTGCCGCTTTTCGCATTGTTCGCATCGAGAGTAGATCGAATGCGTTGCGGATTATTTCTGGGGGAAGGAAACCGCGAAATCGCTAAACGGACGTTGCGTGCAATTTTTTTTTTTCCCCTTAATACGCGAGCGATAATAACGATTGCATGATAGCAACGATGAGGTGAGACGGTTACCTACACCCGTATCCCTTGCAAAACGGCAACCGGCCTGTGACGGAATACAAATCGTCTCGAGGACACGCGGCGATCGCGTCGACGAAGCGTCGATAACGATCGACAAGCTGCAGGTAATCGTTCAAGAATCACCGTAAGAGGATACCCGCACGTGATTGACGCGAATTGCTCGGAATATAAATTCAACATTAACGATAATAGTCACGACTTGCGGTGAAAATGCTAATTCTTAAAAAAGAAAATTCTCTTGAGCGTGACAAATAAATAGAGTACCAATTTTGTTGATAATTTCTAGTACAATTTCTGATCATTTCCAGTAGAACTTTTTGTTAAAAAAAAAAAAAGAAAGAAAGACAGAAACAACTTCCAATTATTTGTTCCTCGCACGCAGGTTTGTGCGATAAATTTATCGATGTATTTTCGTTATCGGAACATTGGTGTATTAGGAAATAAATATTCTTCGCCGAAATTTTTGTGCGAGGACGTGTAAAATCGATAACCCACGACACCAAATTGAACGTTACGACGGTAATAACAGTCGAATTACATGAAACGATTGGCTATAGCGGTTCGCATTCCTTCTCGGCTTTCGCTACGAAATTTTTTTTTGCATCTGCAATGCGGTCAGACCCGCCGCTCGTGTTAACGGACGCAGTACTTCACACGCCTTAAGCGTTTCGTGCGTATAAATGTTAACTTCCGTGTGCATCAGGCACGTGTAATCGTTTCTCCCGAATTCAGCGCGCGCGATGATCACAAAGCGCGTCCGACAGAGAGCATAATTACATCGTGTTTTACTGAGGTCTACGAATTTGTGCACCGTGTGTTTTGCTAATGTTCAGTCATTATTTAAGCCACGTACGTTAAAACACTTGTCAGTTAATTGCTTTATAAGTTTAGCCGGTATTTTACATTTTTCACACTATTAAAAAAAAAAGTTTGCAATGGAGAATATACCTTTTTTTTTTATATATTTTTTTTAGCTTTCAGTGTTTTATTACTTTGTATATTAAATGTTAATTCTTAATTTGCGGTAAAAAAAAAAAAAATTGTGACGGAACGACGTGCGGTCGATCGTCGGTCGTAAAAGCAAACGTGTTGAGGCGAAGGCATCTCGCCCGATTCGCTCGCTCGCTTGCACGATCTTCGAACGAGGAGTCAACGGCGGTAGAATAAAAATGTCCATTCGGTGTGTTTCGGTCGTTCAACCTGCTCCTTTCCGTTTCACCTCGCTCGCTTAACCGCCCACTCGTCCGAAAATTGCATCTTTCAGATCGGGACGCCTACTCGCTCGCGTTCGGCCTTTATCGCTCTGTTTTTTCCGCTGCCTCAGGGCGCCACCGAGAACCGGAAACGGACCACCGAAAGATAACCACAATAAAAGCTGCTCGCGCAATATATTCCGAGGAACACAGCGAATACGAAATATGCCCGTGAAAACTAAGCAGGTGTCGACCCTTCTTGGCGTCTAATAATTTAATCGTGGTGATTTCATTGTACATAATCGCGGTAAATTGCCGCGCGGCAGGATTTATGTCTCTTAGAAAGTCGGCGGCGTATTTTTCGCGGTGAATCGGCATTTTAGCCGCCATATAAATCACCCTCGGGAACATCTCGTTTTAGAAAGCAAGTGGTAATCACTTGACTTTTCGAAAGCGGGTTAAAAGCTTTGTGCTTTTTTTTTTTTCCTTTTTTTCTCCCTTCTGTTTACACGACCAAATTTGTATTCACCGAGACGTGCTAAGCGATTTACGTAATTTTTTCCTGCGCGTGTAATAAATTTTACGATGCTCGCATTTAATTACCTGCAATTGATCGTAAACCTACAATCGATCGAGTTCGTCGTTAAATATAAAAATAAATTGTACTAATTTATCAACGTACTTAATGCCGAAATAATCGCGACAGTTTTAACAGCCAATTATTCCCCCGTTCCTTCTGTCGCGGTAAGAAGTTAATTTATAGACAGTTATTTATTAATATGGTTAACTTCAATGCGGCACGCTGCACCGTAACGAAAGTCCTCAACGCGGAAGCGACCGGACGTGAAAATGCGCGGTCGACGGCGAGGTTTAATTCAACGATTTGCAACGTGTCTTCCCCGCGCGCGCTTTATATACTTTGTTGTAAAGACGTCAGCGAGCTGACAGCGCGCCAGACACTTGAAAGGGACGAGCCAGTCACGCTCGCAGATCAGATCCTTTGTCGGTCGTGCAATTAAGATAAGAACTCGCAGGAGGAGAGAACGTTTCCTGTCACAGGGTGGCGTTGTCGCATTGCCCCGAGAGGAGCGGCAGGCTCCTCGAAAGAACTCAACGCTTCCACGAAAGGGGTTGATTGGCCGAAGCGCTGTTCAATTTGCATAGCTATCATTCTAAATTGCGGTCTGGGAGGTCCGAACGCGGTTATTGCCAGCGTAAAACCTCGAGGAAAATGATTCAGCGCAATAATATAGGAGTCATTCGAGCATTCGCTAAGAGTTCCGGAATCGGCGAAGTGCTCGTAAGATCTATTACGGGGAACATTTTCCGTGGCGCGAAACTTTTCGCGTTAACTTTTCCGCGGAGCAAATTTTTATTAGATTAATTACACTTATAAAATAGTATTATTATAATATATCATATCATATTATATTGTAAAATAGAGTGTAGAGTACTGTAAAAGATCAGTTGTTGTTTACGTTTTGAAAAGTCCCTAATTTATTTTAATTATTAAATTCTAACATATTTCTTGCAATAAACAGCAATAAATGTATTGTCGCAAATTAAGGTGAGCTTTTACCGTGCGCGCGTGATGCATTTCGTTTAGATTTCGGTTCGTCGCGGTAGTTATCAATAACCCATTAGCGTGTCGTGCCAGAAGAGATGGAATTAAAAGGCTCGTTAGTCAGAGTGACGGGATGATTAATAATCGGTATATGAATATCGGTATATGAAAATCGCGTGGGCGGCACTGTCACGATTCGATCCACGGAAGGTGAATGCGATCGTCCGGGTAGAACATAATGTAAGTCGGCCACCGTCGTAGGTAGGGTGTCTATTAATTCGTTGCTACATGCGTCTACGGACGTAAAATCGAAGCCCGGTTGATCGAATGAACATAGATTTAATTCTTGTTCATATTAGTTAATCCTGTTAATAAAGCGCAAAAATAAATTTAATAATAAATATTCATAGTTCTATTTTTTTTATTTTTATTTTTATTTTTTTTTGAACTATTGCGTAGAAATTAATATCTATCTCTTAAACTATATGATGATATATTTATCTCTTGTTAGACTTTATCGTACACGTTATACGTATGTTATCTTCAGTTAGACGAAAAAAAAGAAAACCACGAGATTTACAAGCTGTAGGGAAACTATTTCAATAACGTATAAAAAATATGGCTTTTCTTAAGTGGCGTGCGGTGTAGAGATTTCGGTGGAGAGACTCGCACGTCACAGATTATCGCCTCTCTATAAGTCTCGCGTGGAAAAAGTCCTGAGCTCTCGGTCGGCTTATCGGTCTGAGAACCACTTGTTATACCAGGAAAGCGATGCTCGTAAGTTCTTTTAAGACCATCGATCGTGAGCTTCACTGCCGAGTGCATAGTGCATGAACGCATTTCGTGATTGTCGCACAACGTGCTTAAATAATTCTCAGGAAAGCAATTATCACGAATTACGTTTTTTATTTCTGCTTCTTTTCCCATATGTCATTGCTTCTTCTTGTCATGTCCATCTGCTACGCCGTATTTATTTTCGCCACGACATCAGTACCGTTATTGTATAATGCTTCAAAGACAAATATGTATTTCTGCGTAACTTCAACGTTGATCGAGTATTTGTACTTCCGCGTAAATGGATATAATTGAAAAAAAAAAGGGAAAGAAAAAATGAGAAAATTTTTTATGTTAACATGATAGTTTCACAAATAACGTGCCACTTCGAACTGAATCAATATCGTTAGTTACAGGATATCGTGCTCATTTGTTAAATCCGCCATTGTCAAGTGCAAACATAATGAGAGTAGGATAGGTCGGGAAACAATTGTAGAGCGCCTCGCAATTGCCATTGTTATCAGTGCTTGGGGATACTTTACGCGAAGCGGTTTCGAGTTCATTAACGTACGTGGTAGCCACGTGGTTGCACGCCGTCCGCCACTCAGGCATTTAAATTGCACGCGCTACGAAAGCAGCTCGAGCCGGCCGGTCGTTCGCAGGACGTTGCATTTACGTATCCGCAATTGCTTGACGCTTTGACGTTTACCGCACCAGGTGCACCGGACGTGTGTAAACAAAGAATTGTTACGTGTGTACGCGCCTATCACAGTAGTCGCTACTTGCATCCTCTCATTGTACTCTTTGCATTCTTTCTTGCTCTCGTAATCGTTCTGCAAGCGGGGGATTTATGAAGAGCACTTATGAATAAAAGCGAGATACGAATTCGCTCTTACGCGATCGCATAACTCTCGTCGGATCCGGCCACGAGCGTGCAGACGCAGTTTTGAAATTAATTTGCAACGTACGAGTACTCGTATTCTTATGCGCGTACTCAAAGATTTACAATTTGACGTTACGTGTAAGTAATTATTAAAAATAGAACGATTAATTCTGTTAATTAAAACGACGCGGCAAAACGTGACGAATTCAACCCACGCGAGAATAGATCAAATCGTGCATGCAGGGAATCGACGGTCGGGTGCCAAATATTTCTGTCAATCTCTCTCTTATCCCGGCGCCGTGTCACATCGTATTCTTGACTGGCGCGTTCGCACCGCGATCATTAATATTACACCTCGTTAATCCCACAGGGAGCGAGTCTGATTAATCGATTGAGCCGCGTGGCAATCAGCGGGCATCAATTACGGCCGCACCGACAGGTTTTCGTTTTCGGTCCGATATTCGCCGCGGGATGCCACTTATACGAATAGCCGCACCGATAATCGATTTCTCGCGGCATTCAAACGCACCTGTAATTCCGAGCATCCGTGTAAATCAGGTGAATACGCGATGCATCACGACTTGCGTGTCATTGAGAAATCACAAGGGAAATCTTTTCCCGGTTTGCTTTCGGGCGCCGACTAAATTAAAACAATAGATAAAAAATTAAAATTTTAAAGTCATTCATTAATTGGTCGTTATTAAGGCGCAAGTCAAATGACGCAGCTTATAAATGCACAGACTGATAATAAGTATTAAAAGAATCGGTACGTTTTATCGCGTACGAACGTACTTCAAATTCAACGACAGTATATACAGCTTTAGCCTGCACTTTACACGAAGAAAATTGACTTTGACGTTCTAAAGTGTCGGTCGCGGGAACTTCTTTTCACTGTTTCAACAGGGAAAACTTTTTTTCCTTCTTACTGGTAGTCTCGTGGTCGCCGGAAAAGATCTGAAAAATCAAAATCGTAAATAATTCGCCACACTCGCACAATGGTGCGCGTGCTGTGCCGATATTTCGGAATCACGAGGGGGCCCTTTAGGAATCTATTCAATCCCGACCTTTAAAATCGCACTTTTCGGGATCGTAACGTTAGGATCGTAATGCTCTTCCTTTCTTAAAGAATTCTTTTCTCGAGACGACTCAACACGTTGCATTGACATTAGGAGGAAAGAACAGTTAAGTAGCATTCCTGAGAAACTCCGACACTCACGGCTACTACTGCCTTTCTCACTTTCCGATCAACAAACTCGCTGAGCCGCGCTTTACAAGCTCGATATGTTAATGGAGATGTAAAGTGACGCGCTCTTCTCGCAGATACGACGGCGTTCGATAATTTATTATAATTATTGTTGGCCATCCGGATTCTTCGTCGCGTCAAGTGCTAACTCATTGCACGTGTCGCCAGCGGGACCGCCGCGATTTCCCCATTCATGTTTCATGTACACACGCTTGACACGTTGCATCAATCTTCAAAAGCGAGTGGGTTTCACGATGACGAATGACGCAACAATAAACCATAGACCTGCCGCGATTCCAGCCTCGAGCCAATATTTCATTACCGATACCTGTTTCAGCGTCGATATTCGCTCTTGATATGTATCCCGCTGATGAAACGAATGTATCTACTCTGCGCTATTTTACCGCCGTTATCGCAGGTGACCGCGCGATTTCCCACGCGTATTTTAATAGCTATGAAAACGTAACGTTGCCGATATGCCGCTCGTATTTCTTTCATATTAATATACAATTAAAAATAGAAATTAAATCAAACTTGTCTGAAAGTGAAATAGAGGTATAATTATGTAATTAATTTGTTATTTATCAAAATACGATATTCCGTGATTAATGTGACCGATTAGAACTACATTAAGATCGTTAATTGTTTAACATCTCGGTATTATTAAAATAATTAACTGTCGAGTCGAACTTGAAATCACGCGGCATAATCTGTGATTAATTGCTATAACCATAAAATTAAAAAAAAATGTTTCCGAACGTCACTTTCAGAATAGCTCAGGCTACTTAATCTTACGTCACCGAACAAGGGACTTGAATCGAGTCAGTGGCTCGCTTTGTGGGCACATACATAATTTTTTTTTTCTTTTTTTTTAATACTCCGAGGATGCGATCCTCGAAACACGAATGAAACACGCCGTAGCTGGCTAAACTATTAGTTATGAAGACCACCAAGCGCGTCCCTGGCGCAGCCAGTTGCATATGAATCAAACCACATCCGGATATTTTGTAAACACGTTATCGTGAACACGAAAGGAAATGTAACTTTAAGTGCAGGCTCTCGAGTCCTTTGTGAGAACACGATGCACCTATTATCAGAGCAAAGAAAAAAAAAAGAAATTCTTTGCGGGGTAAAGAATGGCTTGAACCAGTCTCATTTAATTCTCGAGAGGAAGAAGTTAATTCTTGTAGAACAATCAGCTTGTAATACGTGTAACGAAGCGGAACGAACTAACGACCGGCGTAAATCTGCGCTCTATTTCTATTATTAGATTTGCCAGGTTGTACGGATTCGATTAATTTCTACTGGGAAAAGGATAAGTAAAAATCAATAACCGAGAGCTTATTATAAATTCCGTCGGAGTTTAAATATTCGTATTAACTGCGTCGTTAGAAAGGAATTTAATTAAAAATTTAACTTCTTTCTTTTAGTTTCCGCTTATAAATTCCAATAAGCTTTCTGACAGCTTCTCGTCCCGCACCGTCCTCGGGATAATCGATTTGGTCGTCGGCAAATCGTAAAAGCGCTAGAACAGGTAAAGCTACGACGACGCCGATTCTAATAATAACGACAGCCTCTTCAGCAGTAATTACCAGAAGTCTTTACCGCGACGACGCGAAACCCCATCGGAGGCGTGTAGCGATGTACCGCGCCGTTCTTCGTACTCGGTATATCTCTTGGTTGTTCGCTCGTATGCGAATCACGCGAATCAGTCTCCTCTCTCGGCGCAATGTTGCGTAGGTTTACTACACACACGCGCGTGGACACGTGCGTCGCGCCACGCCGGCCGGCTGGCCGGCCGGCGGAAAGACGGAACAGGGGTTATTTCTGTCGTCATCAGTCACTCGTAGCAGGTTTAAATCCACGACAGTGCGAGAGAGGCAGTGGAAGAGAAGGAGCGCGAAGCGGGAGAGGAGGACTCCGATTTCGTGCGTAGACATGACACAATGCCCGTAGTCTCTGCTCCTTTTCTGGAATCGGCGCGTACGCGATTCCTCCCTCTCGCCTTGTCGCGACTATTATAAGAAGGGGAGTATGTACGGGCGTATGAGAAAGTGGAGTATATAGTTAGTTACGGGAGAAGAGAAAGCGCGATGCACCAAATGCAGAGTGCTTGTTTAAGCGGAAGCTGATAGCAGGATACATGCGCCTTTCAAACTTAAATATATTTTCTTAGTAAACGCGTTTAAGGAGACTGATTATAGAATTCGGATCGACGGGTGATTTGATGTGTAGATTTTATAAATTAGAAAAAAAAAATTCTGACCTCTTCTTTTTTTTTCTTCTTTTTTTTACTTGCTTTCGTGCATTTGTGATTATCTTTATAATATCGCGGGGATTAATTATTGCATTTTTATTGCGTTTCGCTTGAGCGGCATAATTTGATCGTAGAACGTGCGTGTCTTGAAACATTGGTTGACAGGCCAATTCATGAACGGAAGGATACATCGCTCACGACAAATGACTGTAGTAAATGTTCTCGGACCAAGCCTCTGCCAATTTCCTGATCACTCGCGTCTCCTATCCCGTGTCAGCGCGAACCACGTCCGTGTTCAATGTTTCACGCGTTTGCTATGCGTCGAAAATGCATCAAGCGTTTTCAACACGTCGAACACGCCTCTTTGGGATTCCCGGTGCGGTCGTTACGGTAGTAGCTGCAAGGTGTATCGGGGGTGCAATCGGAAAGGCAGGGAGAAGCGATCGTGATTCATGATAATCAATGGATCCTTCAAGGACGGGAACGATGGCGTATTACCTTGAACTCGATCGTTTGGATTTAAATCGTTTCTCGAATTTCCATAACGTGGAATGCAGGTGGAATGCGAAATTGTTTTCACGGTACATGCGAGAGTTCTTACCCAACTTCCATCGTGGTTTAATAATGTGCAAATATTTCTCTTTTGGCGCGTTAAAATTCAATTTTATTTATGTCTGTAATTTTATGTAGAATATATACATTTTTTTTTTTTTTATTAACAGATCTAAAGTATTAATTATTATTTGGCAGTAGATAAAAAATTGTTCCTTATTAGATGTTTTTAATGGAAGATATCGCTTTCCGTTTAAACAATACTCTACCCACGTGAGAAATAGGAGCGGTTCGGTAGACTGCAGCGATACATACACAATGCGCGTCCGCTCATTCTACGATAAACGCCCAGTTGCTTTCTTTCTACACGCGCATAATGCATGCAGTTTGGTGCAAGCAGCACGTCCGGGAGATTTCTGCCACGTTGTTCTTGAAATAGGGAGCTACGTGAGTGCGCATGGGGGCTTAGTGGGTCTTGTACAGATTCGTCATCGGACCCAGAACAGCGAGCGAAGGCTTCGCCTTTTACGTGGAGGTTATTTGTTTTGTTAGGGATTTTCTCGTGGGATGAACGAAAACTTTGTGTCAAGATGCTCTCGCATACTGCTATTTTAAGAGTACCAATTAAAGCTTTGAGAATATTTTCTCTAATTTCTTTAATAATCTGACGCAAAATTATATACAATAATTATTTTAAAATTAATAATCGTAACTTTTTTTAGCAAATTACAAGATTTTTTACATTTTTTTGGCTTTATAAATAATAATAGTACATAAACACGTTAAAGACGACATATCTATATCTCGTAATTAATACTCTGGCACGTGCATTTAAAAATGCGAATTAATAGAGAAAGTAACAAAAAGCTCGTTAGCAACGTGAAATATTGCAGCGCGATTAGTATAATCTGATTAGCGCGTTTTGCGTAGCACTCGGAACATCGCCCCGTTAACGACTTTTCTTTCGCGGTATAGGCTGTACAGGGTTTAGCAAGGCTGTTATTAAATATTGTTTAAATGAGCGATACCGAAGGATCATTATTTCCCGCCGCGCTTTCGTGACGGTGTGTAATCCACACGAAGTGAACATTAATCAAGCGTGATGGATCATGGAGTCGTACACCCACAACATATAATATTGAATAATAACATCAATTTTGGGCGGGTTACAGCGTTACTTTTAACATTCACATGATACCAAATCACGAAATTTTATTAACATCGACGTTTCTCTCTATAAATAATAACGAGTGTAAGATTGGAAATAATTTACTGTGTCATTAATCCAAAAGCTAATAAGAACATATAATGAGTTATTGAGCCTTCTGTCAACCGCTAATCAATTCTCGAGTCGGAAAGAAAAAAACCCGATCGATCGCTTCTTTCCTTGCAATTTCCACGATGATCAATTCATTATCGCCGGTGCAAAATGTCTCTTAAATCTCGAGTCTTTCTTTAACCCGGGGATAGTTCATCACGTATCCTTACGTGTCGTACGGCACACACGCGGGTAACCCGTTCAGGTGTTATCCGCGGAGAACCGGCGCGGCGACGAACCTGTTCGCTACATCTTTACGCTGCATCTCCGTAACGCAGCTTCGCACAACTGGTTTTGCGTTTAGCTCTGTCAAAACCTGTTGATGGATGCATCGTCTAGCAGAAAATGACGGGATCGGGACACGTCGCCTCGATTACACGTTTCGCTTTTTTTTTTTTTTATCTTATCCTTCTTCCTTTTATCTTCGCTCACGCGATTTTCCAATCTAGGGTATATGCGTCGAACGATGTCGCGCGTACACGAAAAATTTGAACTTTTTTTTTATGTAATATAATTACAACTGACATTCGTCCGAATGTAATTACATGCGCACGTTATAATATGCTATAAATGACATTTCTAATCGAACAGAGCTTGTGTACGTTCCGCAAGCCACATGCCGCGGATGTGCGAGACGTTTTTTATGAGACTGAGTTAACTGTTAAAAGTTTATGACACGTGTAAAATTGTAATCTGTTAAGCAAAAAGTACTTTTAATTAAAATTAAATTAATTGAAATTTAATGAAGATAATAATTGCATTTTTTTAGTTAATATTTTTGAATATCTAGATTTATTACAATTTTTTTTTTTAAACGAGACAAGTTCAATGTATTTATTATTTTTCTAAATTACAAATATATATATATTTTTTTTTGTAACAAAAAAGTTTAAAAATTAAAAACAGTCAATCAAATTTTGATTGGCTTTAAGTTTTTTAACCTGTTTAATAAAAATCATAGAAAAAAAATTTTTGAAAGACAAAAGTAAAATTAGCTTTCCTTCGTGTATTTTCTGCATCAGACGAATTTATGAGACGTTAATGTACACCTCCGACCTCACAAGCAGACGCTTGTAGAATAAACATAGCTAGGCACTGAGATTCACGATGATTTATCAACGCTATGTATCAATGTACTGATTCATCAATAAAAGGCACCAGTAGTTTCATAAAATAAAACTAAAAAAAATATTAATAGCTAGAATAAAAATTTTAACGATGCGCCGCTCTATTTTGGAATTTTTAATAATAGTTTAAATAATAACAAACGTATGAGAACGTGCACATAGAAAGTTAACGTTGCTTCAATTTTAATTCATAAATTTATTATGATTAATTATATTTTTTAAATATTTTAACGTAACAGAGTTTCTTTGTTTTAATTTTCAGCGAATAGAGGTCCATACAGTCTGAGTAAAAGCTCAAAAAACAGCGGTCTTTTTCCGTCCACGTTCAATGTCGCTGCGAAAGCGGACATTTACGTAAATGCAACATGCGGCGAGGAGGGTCCAGAGACTTTCTGCAAACCCTCGGAATCGTCGAGATGCGCCGTCTGCGATTCCAGGAGTCCGGATCCTGGCAAGAGGCACAACATTAGCAATATCCTCGATTCGAGTTCCAGTAAATGGTGGCAAAGTCCTACGTTAGCCAGAGGCGATCATTACGAGTATGTGACGATTCTTCTGGACCTCAAACAGGTAAGTTGTAGTATAGTAAACAAATTTTTTTTAATTTTCTATTCTTTGATATTGCACGTAACAATTAAAAAAACAAACAAAGGAGTTAAACATAATTTTTGCAATTTTAATGAATTTAAAGAAATAAGTTCAGAAATTTTTAAAGCAGCTCCTTCGAAATGCTTTATATTTATATCTGAGAGTTTCCTTTTATTTCGTTTTCTGTCTCTTCTCTCACGACGACTTATATTGCATTAAAGATCCTTTTGTCCTCGTTCTCCAAAAAAATCGTAAAACGACTTTTGTCCTTTCGTTAGATACTCGTTCCTCGGTGTTATGCTTTTTCATGTCGATTTATATCGTTTGCCGACAATAGTGAAATGGGTAGAAAAAGAGAAAGATACAAGAAACGAGAGAATTGAAACTGATTTGTGCGAAGTGAGATAGAGAAAGATACGTATACGGCGCAAGATGAAAAAGATAGAGAAACTTTAGATCCCTTTCTGGAAATTTACGTGCCGGCTCGCAGGTATGCCCCGTGTAGCTCTTCGTTCTTCAACAAATTGTGAGTAGGGGGAGGGAAGCTGAGAAAAACGTTTTAACGAGCGCGCTAGTCCCTTTTTTGAGAGACCGTTAGTAATGAGGACGTAGGTCTAAAGTACCGCGAAATGATCTGCGGAATAAAGTGCCGACGCGACGAGCAAGGGTGAGTTAAATTTTAACGGGAAGGAATTTTATTCCGCTGAAATAAATCGTATTTAATTAATATCCGTCTTCGAAAAGAAATATTTATAAACGTATAATATTTTAAACATTTAATATAAAACTTTTTTCGCCGGTACAATTTTTTTGCAATTTATTTTTACGTCTAGAAAAAAATATTTTAAATATTAAATTGACTTTAGACAAAGATGTATCATATACTACTGTCTCTATTAATTTTAATTCTAAACAATCTTATGTACTGAATTATTTAATATATTTAATTCTTGAGGTAAAAGGAAAAAAAGAGCTGATCTTTAGATTTAGTCAAACGAACAATATCGACGCGACGAATGGACACCGCGCGGTCTGCCGCGAAAGATTTTACGTCCTGGTCTCTTGCCAATCTGATCTCAGTTTGGTCCAATGCTCCGCGAAGTTTGCCAAGAGACATTCACGCACGTGCGACGAACACGCGTGCGAGGATCGCTTTCGTCGCGCGTTAACGAGAAATCCCAAGTGCGTTAGTGAAATTAGTCAGGAAGTGAGACCGTGAGCAGTCTCGTATAAAAACGCAAATTCTTTTTTTTTCTTTTTTTACTAATATCGTCTTATAATAATTACGCAATGATTTTCTCAAATGTAATTAACATATTTAAATTATCGCGATATTTATATGCAAGCATGTCGGATTTGTTCGTCACGAAAATTAACGACGATACAGATACAACAAAGACGCGGCCAGAAATGAGATTCGTCATACTTAGACTCGTTAGTTGAATTGCAAAGTGGACCATTGTTAAAGAAAGAAAAGCCTGGTTGTGAGAGTGATGCTAGAGATATGGTTGCAAGAATGACGACAGAAGAACGTGATTTTATACTTCTGTACGTAAATATGGACGTAACATCTTTCGAAGCTCGTTACGAGTAGAATCACCTCATTACTCGAGAAAGTTCGGGGAAACGTATTATCGGGGCTCTGGGTGGTCCAAAGCACTCGATTTTACGACTCGATTTGGTTTCTCAAAGAGAATTGCCTGGACTCCTTTAAAAAAGGGGTCAGCCATGACAAAAAAAAAAAAAAAAAAAAGAGAGAGAGAGAGAAACCTCCCTAGTAACAAGTTACATAAATTCTTTGCCCTTAAATACTTCATGTCACGAAAACACGGTTATCAGGCTGAAGATTAAACTCTTTAAAAACGCGCATGTTTCTCGAAACGCTCGGTTTTAAAAGAACTCGTAATAAAAAAATTTATCAGAACAGAGATAAAAATGTAGATGCAATGTTTTTAAAAAAAAAGAAATATGATGAATATTATTCTACAATTTTATTAACTAATATCAATAAAAAATAAAATTTAATAAAAAATGTTTACGATCCACGTATCTTCAAACTTTGTCAGACGGTACGAGATATTTAAATGCTATAAAAATACATTGTAAGAGGTACTTGTTTCAAGCATTTAACGAACGAGGAAGAAAGCTCGCACGCAACAAGAGCGATAATTGATCGGGGTCGATGAATCACGCCGCAACCGCAATCCTTTTGCTCCACAAACACCGTCGGTTAATCGGACCGGGTAATTCGATTTTGTGAGCAGTCGGATCAACAGTACGAGACGAAAGCCCACCGAGTTTCAAGTTGCGGCCCTCGCTTCTCTTTAGTCGGGATCTTCTCTCTCGCTTTTTTTTTTCTTTCTTTTTTTTTTGTCCTCTCTTACCGTGCTCTTCCCTCGGAACCGAACCACGAATACTTGTACGTACGTCCGCCTCGATGCCGGAGAAGAGCCGAAAGTATGCAGGCATCGTGTACAATCTGTGCACGGGTAAATACTTGCTCCGGTATACCTGCGGCGCGACACAAACCCAGCCTCCATAAACGTTCCCAGTTCCCATCGCTTTTATTATTTTCCGGCCGGTCTCTCGCGAGAACTATAGCCCCCTCACCGAGATAGGAGGACTGAAAAGTGGAGAAACAAATGAAAAATCTATGAGCTTCCGATCGTTAACCCTTCGCACACGCGGTGCTCTCACGTGCGCCGCGATGATTCAAGCGCATCCGTCTATATCCGTTTTTCCTTTTGCTCTCTCGCAGAGTCTGTGCGGCTTAAAAATAACCCGAAAGCGCGCATCTCATGTGGTACAAGCTTAATTGCCGTAAAGTTGTCAGAGTGTAACGACGTGACGGGAAGTGATCACTTTAAATAAGTCAGGGTGGCCCGCGAGAAATTCATTATCTATATGCGGCATCGTTATTGACGAGATGTGATTTCTTTTTAAAATCCCGAGCTACAATAAACGGTAGCCTATGTCCCAAATTAATATTATCGTCCCGTTTATCTCTCGGGTGTTGCGCCGATAATTGCCTCCAATTATAAATTCCCCCGATACGCTCAATCAATTCCCGATAATTCTGTGATCGCAATTAAGAGAATGCGTCGTGCCACGAGGGGCGCGTAGTGAACGAAGGTAATCCGTGAATGCAAATGATTCTCATATTTCGCTCGGACGCGATCTCGCCGCTTCAATATAATTCCGAGTAATTAAATTTCACCACGTAATTGACACGCTTTCGATACGAGGTGCAGAAGCAAGAAATTCATTCGATTTATCACCGACGCGGTAATCTCGCTTTCCATTCCCGCCCGCCTTCGAGTCACGATGGCGAATTTGCGACCCTTGATCCTCTTTATAACGGGATGTACTACAAATATTTTTATCCAAATACGGCGCCGCATCACGTATCGATCATCAATAGCACCGTAAGGAATATTTTCCAATATTACTTCATGATCGAGTAATTTTATTCGTACCGCCGGTTCCGAGTACAACAGCTGGATCGGTCGAAGGGAAAGAATTGGCATTTAAATAGTACCGCGCTACGATCTTCCGCCAAGAGCGCGATAGGGCGAAATTGATTTATCGCCAGTTCCTTTTATACCTCGATTTTCTCACATTTTGTTCTGGCACGACCGGTCACGACATGCCATCCTCGCGTTCGAGTGTTGGCTCATAAGCTTCCATCAGCGACGATTGGCGTCGTGGTCGGCAGCCTTAAAATATTTCGCACACCTGTGAGGACGTAAAGGTTGATTTTCTTCTTTCACTTAAGTGCTTTTGACACGGTGGCCATCAATCTTTTTTTTTTTTTTTTGTTTTTTAACAAACGCAAACGGGGATGCTAATTTTTTTACGCAGATAACTACAAACGTTATGTAGGGAGCTTGTGTTTCGTAGATCGTGTAGGTGGCATTTTTAATAGAAACTATCAGTATTTAATTTAATTATGCTTCTGCGTAGTCTGGTTTCGAAACGTTTCGAAGGTGCGTACGTCTTTTCGCCTCGAGATCCTTTCGCCGGCGCGACCTTTTCACGCAGCCCGCCACAACATCGCGGTAAAGTAAGATTCGCGGTGCGATAAACAAAGTGTCGCTTTAAATTTCGTTCCGCTTCTTGACTTAACGAAAGCCAATTTCCAATACGAGCGCGACTCGCGTGTGTGCCTTCCCGCCCCGCGGGATCCTTTTATTGCGTGCGCGAAATCCGCAGAGATAACGTCCCGTAAAACTTTCGCTTCGTCACAAATAAAATGACGTTTTAATTATCGGCCGGTTTCGCGAGAATCAAAGAAAAGCAATTTACACGCGAAGACACGAGTGCGAATACCGTCGTGCGTTGCGATCCTGTTGCTAAGGAAGTCTTCAATAAGGCTCGAGGGCAATATTATCGAGCTCCGAAATATCTTAATAACCCGCTCCCTGACGGTTCGAACGCAGCTCTGGATAATAATTCACGCCATTCACTCGGGCGGGCAAGTTGTTTCTACAAAGGGCAGATTAAAAAAAGGGTTAATAATAAAAAAATAAGATCTAAAAAAAATAATTTCGTGTATGGCACGGCATTTAATCGATCGCATGCAACATATACATACTTATACGTTATCAAGCTGAAAATTATTGAGAAAGCGATATAGGTTTGTGATAAAAATAATTTATAAAAGACGCCAGAAATAGATTCAAATTTTTTTTTTATTCTATTTTAATATACAGAAAATAGTATGTAAGTCAGTAAATAAATATTTGAAGAATAATACTCTGCGTGGAAAATTCACGTCGTCTCTAGTACGCGATATCAAAATTGCGCCGCGTGATTAATTATTTCGATTACGATCTGTTATCGGGTTACGGCGGCCTTTGATTTATTTCTTTTAATTGACGACCGTGAATCGATGATACGATTATCGCTCCGCGCCTGGCATCTCGGAGGAGCCCGGAGGTTTAATCGCTTCACCCTATAACGCGGACGTTCCAACGGTACGCTGTGAGCAGAAGGCAAAAAGATGGCTGGCCGTGAATCCGTTGTACGTAAGGGCCGCGCGGCGCGGTCTGTAATTATCGCCAGTGGCCGTGGGAATTGAATTACGAGGTAAATTCGTGACATGCCATAACGGTGGCTGTTCCGACAAAAGGCCACCGAGCCGCCCGACGTCCACCTCGAGCGTATTCGATGATTTCGATCGGGACTATCATGATCCACGGTGATTTGTACATTCCCATTATAGATAGCTATATAAAGACCGCCGATCTTTTTATCTTTTATTTCTCACAGTGATTTTTACTGCTCTATCAGAAGAGATGAACAACTCCATCGAGGAGAGATTTCAATTCTAGGGAATTATATCGAGAATTCAATATAGCGTTAATCAAATTGTAAAGTAGTTGCGAAGGAGAGAGATAAAGAATCAAAGTTACACCGTGTTCTCGACGTTTTTGTAGCAGCAAAGAAATGCAACATCACGCGCTACGCCACGGCATTTAATTCAAAAGCGTCTCTCTATCCATAACGATCCGATAACGCATAATGTTGCGCGCGCGGTCATAAAGTTCGGATAAAAAGGCACACGTCGTGTAACATATCCGTGATCCCGCAAGGTCCGGGCCATGAATAGGAAAAAGGAACAAGCCCGCTTTCGGACGAGAAGCGATCTTCCACCCTACGAGGTATTATTTTCGTGACTTCGTCCGTCTCTCACTTCCCTTTCCCCCCCCTCGCTTCAGTCCCGCCCTCCCCAGAAAGATAATTCATTCACCCGGCCAAAGGAGAGGACGGCGTGTGCGCAGGTTCGAGGACCTCGAACAAGCGGAGGAACGACGGCGACTCTCGACTCGTTAATCCGTGAACAATGAAGGATTCGAGCTTCACTCCACTCGACGCGAGTACCATTCGCTGCTCCTTTTCACGTTCGATACCTCGTCGCAGGGTTAGAGGTGACGTCGATCTACGACGAGCGATAACTTGGTCGTTTCATTCCGGCGCTATTCGAGGGAGGCGGCTTGACGCGCGGTCCGATCCTTCCGCGATCCTTCGACAGGATAATTTCTCTTTTTGACGATTCACGCGAGTGGTGCAGCGATATAAGTAGTAGGCACGTTGATTCCGCTATGACTTCTTTAAATATGTTATTAAAAATTATTTTACTATTATTTAAGCGTAATTCCAAAACTGTTTAATCACACGCGCAATTAAATTTTTATCCCGTATTATTAACGTACCGTGAAATATATTTTCTTATTCGTGTCGCTGCTAATAAATTTTTTGTAACTTTGAAGATTGGTCGTTGTGCAACTTCTTCCCTTGAACTTAACTTTTTTTTACGAATTATTAATTGCATTAGAACTGCATGAAAGATAGTTCATTAGCCATCGTATCGTCCTGCATAATGGATTTTCTGTTTTGTCTCGCATGCAAAATATATTAAATGCATTTTCAAGATTCCATTAAGAGTACTAATGAATTGCATACGATCACGGACAGTTACCATCCTAACTCCTCCTCTTTCGCCGCAAGGAAAGGCCAGCATGTGTCGGCAAAAAAAAAAAAATAAAAAGACGCACGCGAATCACGGCGGTGATCGCTCCCTTCTCAATGTTTGACGATCATTTGTAGCCGTCTACTAATTATTGCGCAACGCGGTCTCGGCCCTCTCGCTGCGCAGCGAGATAAAGGTTGTCCGTCAGGCGGTCTTCTTCAGGCACGGACAAATTAATTTATTCCATCGTACGCGTGGGAGGCGGGGTCGATCCCGACACTCGGTTATGCCAATCAGTAGCGCAAACAGAAGTTGTATGAGAAAAGAGTTAACGGTACCGTTCAATTCCGTAAGAATTTTCTTAGGCTACTAGGAAGCAACTTTTAACCTTTCCATATATTAGGTCTTTGCAAAATATGTATATATATATTTTTTTTTTTAATTAAAAAAAATTGAATTAATACATTAAATAATTTTAGACGTGACGAATAAAACTAGCTATATTCGTCTGATAAAGTAGCACAGATCGTATATTTCCCCATTAAATTGCTGCTTCGGTAACGATATAAATTGCCCCGACGTAGTGTCTCGCGAGGTCGCTACACTCTCCAACTTACATGACTAAATCCAATTTTGCTTCCCTCGCAAAGCTCTCTAACACATGCACAATCGACTTTCATTCTTCGTCGAATGATCGTTTCCCTCCGCGACGTTTTCCATAATTCAATTTCATTCACGGCGCTCGAAGTAAAAATTAGATTTCCAGACGCAGTCGTCCACGGAAATTATATTTTCTTTTACCATGTCAATTTCAATTTGCGATACCTTGATTATAGAAAAAGCGGATAAATAAAGTATGAGAAAATTCCAAGAAATAATCCAAGTCTACTCTCGTTTTGCGTATTCGATTTTCGATAATACAATGTACAATTATGTAAAACGGTTCGTACGGTTATATGTTATACATATCAGATGACATTTGCGATCATCCGTTTCGGAGAGATGGAAAATGTCAGTTTCGGTACGCAGCCGTCAAAAAAAAAAAAACAGAAAAAAAAATGACGCGGGGATCTACGTTGACGTGTTTGAGCATTGGTAATTTTATATCCAGCAAAGGAATTTCAGATCGTGTCGACGAAATTCTCGTCTCGCCGTCACGAGTCCCGTAATCGGATTAAGTCGTCTCGCATTACTTTAAATCCATCCGCAATTAATACGTCCACCTTCTAGTGGTAGTAACGGAAAGACGTCACCGATAAATCTGCTCGTTTCGCGCATACGGTCCGTCTGATGCATCGGACCGAGACTTGGTAGCTAGCGACATGACATATCATCAAAATACGGCCGTCATAAGTAAGGCCGCCGCGTATGAGAGAGAAAAAGAGACGGAGAACGAACGAGAAGTGTGGGGAATATAAACGCGATTATATTTTATACTCCGCGCTTATGAATCAAGCGAGCGGAAACACGCTCGTTTGATCTGAAACTTTGAGAAATTTCCGTGAGTAACCGGGATTAATAAATTGTCACGTGCAATTGCAAAGTATGGAAGGTAGCAATAAGCGGTTTGATTTAATAACATATCTCGAGCAGATTTTCCATGCAACATTCTCCCGTGCAATCGATGATAACACGTTACGCCGCGCGCCGGCTTTTATTCGCGGCGACATTTAATTGATTCGTTTATCAAATTATTTTAAGCATAGCTTGACTGAATAATATCGGGCGCTAGCCGTTTAATTACATACCACGTGCATGCATTTTCTA